>NC_045426.1:347231259-347533294 GCF_902635505.1 Sarcophilus harrisii
GTAAGTTGGATGGATAAGAAAGAAATGAGGGGTTCCTATTCTTTGTGAAATTCAAGTTAAGAGCTCCTGAATTAGAGCTTTAGTCATAGTTATTCCTCCTTACCCTTCCTATCCCTATACACTGGATGTTTTCAAGCAGTCTGGAATGCTACTTGTTAGAGGTATGGACAAGATTCTCAACAATTAAGTGCTGCACTAAAAAGACTCTGGGCTTTTTGCTTCTCAATTCCATTAAATTAAATTGACCTTTATATAGCTGTTTTGAAAATTGTAATCTGGATATGTTATAGGGTGTGAGTACATTAACTGAACTATTCAGCCTTAATTTCTAATCATTCCAGATAATAGAGCTCTTTCTTTTCATAACTGATATAATGGCTTATTTGTGCATTCCTGTGGGTTGGATGTTTGTATGTGCTCCATGGTCCCAATTCTATACCTCAAATATCCTTGACTTCAATCCCCATTCTATTTTCCTTTGGTAGTTCTTGCCAAATGGAGCCCTTCTATTCCTGCCTTTGATCCCAGATTCTGCTGCCTCTGAACAACTTGCTCCTTTGAGCAGATCCCTAATTTTTGATTCCTCTTAATCTACTAATTCTGTCCTATTGTCTACAAGCATGTCTATTTCTTCTCTATTCATAAAAACAAAATACACAAAAAACCCTTCCCTTGACCCTGTCATCCTCTCAATTTATCATTCTATATCTTCCCTTTCATACTGAACTCTTAAAAAGCCAATTATAATTTATTGCCTTTTGCTTTTTCACCTCCCAATTCACTTCCTGACCTTTTGTAATATGACTTCTGACCTTACCACTCTAATGAAAATTCTTTTTCAAAGGCCACTAACAAATTTCTAAATAAAATGGTCTTTTTTCCCTCACCTCTAAGAACCATTTGAGACTATTGACCATTTCCTCTTCTTAGAGCAGGGCTTCTAAATCTTTCTTGTGTCATGGATTCCTTTATAAATATAGTAAAGTCTATGAACCCTTCTCAGAAAAAAATTAAATGAAGATAACAAAGCATAGGATTGCAAAGGAAACAAATACAATTGAAATATGGTTATGAAAAAAAATTAATACATAAAGCTCATGACTTGTTCATTTTTCTCTTTTCTCATGTTTTCTTGACACTATTGTTGTTTTTTAGTCAGTTTTCAATCATATCTGACTCTCTGTCACCCCATTTGAAATTTTCTTGGTAAAGATACTACAGTGCTTTGTCATGTCCTTCTCTAGCTCATTCTACAGATGAGAATACAGAAACTAACAGGATAAAGTGACTTGCCCAGCCACATAGCTAATAAGTATCATGAGATCAAATTTGAATTCAGGTCTTCTTAACTCCATGCCTGGCACTCTATCCACTATCTATTTCTTTGATTGCTTCTTGGTCTCCTTTGCTGGAACATGATCTATGCCCTACCTGCTATGTATAGGTGCATCCTGAGGATTCCATCTGGGACCTCTTCTTCCTCTACTCTGTTGATGATTTTTTTCAGATCCTATTGAGGTAGAGTTTGGATATAGGGATACTAATTAGGATGCTACTGCCACAGTCTAGGCAAGAGATGATAGTAATCTGAATTCGGGTAAAAGTGTGAGAGTAAAGATAGGAATGAATATAAACCATATTTCTTTTTTAATTAAAAGATGCAAAATCACTCTGAAATAGACTCACTCTTTCTAGTGGGATTGTTTGTCTCATAAATAAATTATTGAATGTATTCTTCTGAGAATGTGTTTCTTCTTGAAAATAATAAACCATGAAGTGTCTGCAGACAGTTCAGTGCTTCTTTGGGGTTTGGGGAAGGGGAGCAGAAGCTCTAGAGTTTATAAAAGCACTCTCTGAGAATGATATCGGTTTAAGTTCCGTATCTAATATTTATAGACCACTTAATCAGCCAATACCCTAGTCAATCTTCTAAGAGTATTAGACGTGGATCAATTGCCCTCACAGCATTGATGAAGGAAGTTTCCTCTCTTGGGTTTTCTCTATACCAAATCACAGGTACAAACTACATTCAGTGCTTTTTTAAAAATCAAGCTTTTATTACCTTAATCCACCATGTAGCATGTTTATGTTTCTCCTTTTGATGAACACTACATTAGTGTCTCAACATTCACTACAGTCTTTAATTTTCTGCCCTAAATTATGGGGGATTTATGAACTTCTAGCCTAGTATAATCATGATGATGCTTTATATAATCCCTAGAACCATGGAATTTTAGAGCTGGAAAATAAAATCACCATTAATGACCATCCAGATTCCACTCGGAGCTTAACAAGTAATTTTTGATTATCTGATTACTTGGTCCTTTATTCAATATTTTCTCATTTGGCCAATTAGTGAAGCCTTTGGAACCCTTTTCATTATAAACCTGTTTGCTCACAATCATAATTAAAGAAAAATCTAAACTTCAATGTTCAGTAGTTTCAGTCTTGTTTATTTGTGACTCCATTTGGGATTTTCTGGGCTAAAATACTAGAATAGTTTGCCCTTTCCCTCTCCAGCTCATTTTATAGATGAGGAAACTGAGGCACACAGACTTAAGTGTCTTGCCCAGGATCATATATCTAGTAAATATCTGAAGCTGGATTTGAACTCAAGTCTTCTTGACTCCTAGTCCATCATTCTATGCACTGTGCAACCTACTTGCTCCAAATTTTGATTAGACATTAGTGAAAATAATGATATACTTTTTCCCCATCCATTTTTTCCAACTTACCTTCCTGAAAGCTGTCTGTAAACTCTTTGGGCGATTGTTTACTTTTGAGAATTCCTGGCCTGGGAATGTCTCCCCCTGAAAAAACTACTCCATACTAAGGAGTTTTATATACTTTATATTACCCTTTCCCTGACCATTCATTCTTAACCTGTAATCAGAGCTTTATTGTCTAATTTTCCTGGAATTTGTTTTTCAAAGTATGCTTTAGAACAAACAAGTTCTATTGATGCCTTCTAGTTTTGCATCCAGATTATGTGATGACCGCGTATTTTAAAATCAGCCAGAATCAGGAATTCAGGTTAAGGGAAAATCTTCAATCTTTATTTTCAGTAGAGGTGAAAAAGGATTGGAGGTAAAAAGGAATCGGAGATAAAGGGAGAAGCCAGCCACACCAGAAGTCACGAGACCAGAAGCCTCCAGAGCAGAACCCAGCCAGCAGTCTCTCCCCGCCTCTCTTCCTGCTCCTCTGCTTCCAGCCACCAAAATCGTCATTTCCTATACAACACATCAGGACTAGCATGGGGGGGGGGGTGGCATTCTTTCTCCAAGCATATATATTAATAGAGTATGGTTCAATTACTATTTAGCCTCACATGCTTGGGACGTCAGTGCATCAACTCAAGCCTCAACCCATTACAAGATTATTTCTAAAAATACTCCTAATCCTTTTTGGAGTGAACTCTTCCTTGTAATTAAAAAAAAAAATTTATATTGGGATCTCCTATATGTGATGAGGACCACATTTTGTGAGCGATGACACCTACATGTAATAGGAGGTACTATTATGTGAAGGGAGGTGGAAAGACATCTCTAGCCTCATCCCTCACTACCTCCCATAAAGGACACTTTAACTTCTGCCAGGAGGGCAGGAAATTAAGGTCAGAGGCCCACCCCTCTGCTTTCTTCAGAGAGGGCATTGGGCTAGAATTGCATCTATTATATCTCAAGCAAAGGGACCCTGAAGGCTCTAGGGCTGCAAAGTGGAAATAGGGACAAGATGAAAACTGCTCACTCTCTCCTATCTTCCCAGAGTGTTTTCTTCCAGCAACTTTTGGTGGGGTTACCTTGTTCTTCTTCCTTCTTAAAGTGTTCTAAATGATTGTAGATTCTGAATTGACTATGAACTTATGAAAACTTAAGAGTTCTTTCTCCTGCTCGTGTCAAAACTAGCCCTAAAGCAGGAGAGGGACATTGATCTCTGCCAATAAGGAAAGAATCCCATACCACTAGGCTTTGGGACTGGGGTTGCACAATGAAGTAAAAAATATACTGCTACAGTATCTGACATTGTGGAAAATATTCCACTCTAATAATTCACTGTCTAGAGCAGACATTGCAAAGATATCCATGAATAGATTTTAGGGGGAACATGAATTTTTGAAGGAAAAAATTGCATTTTAATTTTCATAATTTTTAATTGAAAATTAGCATTTCCTTTGATTTAAAAGAAAGAAAAACATTGTTCTGAGAAGGGGTCCATAGAATTTAATAACCTGATAAAATGATCCAAGACATCAAAAAAGTACTGAATCTTTGGCCAAAGGCCAAGCTTCTTATGCAATGGGTCACAGCCCCACATGGTGTCCCATAACTGAATGTGGGGGTCATGAAATTATGATTTATTATCAGTAAATATTTGATTTGTATTCCTGTTTTGTATACTTATATACCCAGAGTTTCTTGGGTTTAAAGAGGTCATGAGAGGAAAAAGCTTAAGAAGCCCTGGCTTAGAGTAAGGAGAGTTTTTTCATGATTTATTTTCTGGGGTCATCATCATCATCATCATCATCATCATCATCATCATCATCATTATTTTGATGACTAATGGTTCAACTTTATTGTAGTAATTTTTTTTCTTGTCTTTGTTGCAATCACTGGATGTGCTGGTCTTTTGACTGTACTTATATTACTCTGTATCAGTTCATACAAATTTCCTGTTCCTCTGAGTTTTTTATATTTATCATTTCTTACTGTTCAATAATATTCTATTACATTCATATATTACAGCTGAGTTTTTCTAGACTGCTCCAAGTAATGATGCCTAACTTTGTTTCTAGATTTTTGCTGTCCCCAAAAAATGCAGTGATAAGTATTTTTGCATAGATTGAACCTCTGATTCTGTTTGAAGAATATTCTAATTGGAGTATTTCATACTCTAACAAGTATCTTCAAACTGTGTTTTCTCTGTTAGGGCAAGGCTGATAAACTAATTCTAACTAGTACATTAGTGGATGAAAATTATTTTCATATATTAACTTCTCTGGATAACATTTGCATTTTATCAACATCTTCCAGTGACTGAACTCAAAATAATTTTATAAATGGAAACATACTGGTAAGGGGAGATATTTTTGGAAAGGAGACCTTTGGCAGAGAGCTTTTCAAATTATGCCAAATAGGAAGTGAACTGCTATGCCTGCTCATAAGTTTGGTTTTGTACCATTGGCAGTTGAACTGGATGAATGTTCCTATTCCTCTAATAATAGTAAAAAGGAGATTGAGGGAATTGACATAATTACTACTACTACTACTACTACTACTACTACTACTACTACTACTACTACTACTGCCACCACCATTCACCACCACTAAAATCACATTTATAAATATTCATATATAAGTATATATTTATATTTACATAGTATTTATTATGTGCTGAGCACAGGCATTAGGAACATTATAATCACTTTTTCATTTGATCCTCCTAATAACCCAATCTTGCAGATAAGGAAATTGAGACAAATAGGGTAAATGATTTACTCAGTGTCATAAAGCTAATTAGTATCTGAAGCTGTCTGTAAATTCATATTTTCCCGATTCTTTCAATTGTTCCACTGTTCCCTACCATGAAAACTGGTGATAAACACATATTTTTTGCTTTGTAGGACTTAAAGGTGAAAGGAGTCACATAGTTAGTGAAGTGTGAGACTATGATTTGAATCCAAGTCTCCCTGACTCCAGCACCTTATTTATGATACCATGCTTCTCAAAAGAAAAGCAAAAAGGCCTCGTATTTTCACAGATGAAATCAAATACATTCAGAGATAATTGTAGATAAAATTTGCCTAGTTTAATTCCCTAGTCTTAAGGAAATTGAGACATAGGAAGGCAAAATTATTGTCCAGTGTCACACAGGTAATAAACAGAAAGAGCAGTATTTGAGTCCATAAACAGGAATAGTTTTCACAATTCCTAGATTTCTTGCAGGTCTCTGCATGCATGTAGTATTGTGATATGGCTGGAAGAATGAGTTGTGTAGATTAGCAGAAAGAACATTTCTTCAAGTTCTACTAGAGTGACATTGGATAACTGTAATCTCTTTGTCCCTTAGTTTCTTCATCTGAAAAAAGAACAGGTTGGACAAAGTGATCTCTATACTATTCATAAGTGTAGAGATGGCTGTTTGGGTTGTTTCAGTAATTCTTAATCAGGGGACCCTGAGTCTGTGAGTAACTTGCATCTTTATTTTCACTAATTTCAAATGGAAATTGATCATTTCCTTCATTTTTTTTAAATCTTAATTTATAAATGGGCCCATAGATTTCATCAGGATGGTCAGAGCAGACCAAGGCACAAAAACATTAAGAATCCCTGCTCTAATAGAAAAGGAAATGGATGTGTGGTAAGAACTAGGTTCATGTCCTTACTCATGAGTAAGTCATTTAAATACCCTAGGCCTCAGTTTCTTCATTTGTAAAATGAAGGGATTGGATTTGAAAAATTTTAAAGTCCTTTTTAGCTTTCACATTCTAATTTATGTAACTTTAAAGAAAAAGAGGACGAGGAAAAGAGAGGAAGGGGAAAGAGGGACAGGAGGAGGAGGAGAACAGAGAAGAGGAAGAAGAGGAAGAAAAAAACAGGTGAACAGGAGTAGAGGAGGAGAAGGAGAAAGGGAAGGAGGAGGAAGGAGAAGAGAGAAAGAAGGATGGGAAGGGGAGGAAAAGGAGGAGAACAAAGGGAGGAATGTTGGAGGAAGAGGAGGGGAAGAGAGGGAAGGAAAGAAAAGAAGAGGAAGGATGGAAGGAAAAAGAAGGGGAGGGTAGAGGAAGAGGAAGGAGAGGGAAAGAAAAGGGGTAAGATGGGGAGAAGGGGAAGGAGGAGGGGAAGGATGGAGGAGAGGAGGAGAAGAAAGAGAAGAAGGAGAAAGGGGAGGGGGAGGAAGAAGAAGAGAGGGGGAGAAGGAGAGAAGGAGAAGGAGAAGGGAGGAGGGAAAGAAAGGAGGAGAGGAGGAATAGGAACAGAAGAAGGAGGAGGAGGGAGAGGAGAACAAGAAGAAGTAGAAAGGAGAAGGGGAAGAGGAGAGGTAGAAAACAGTTGCTGACTTGGTGTGATCTGAGAATCACTAAAAGGCCCACTAGGCTATCATAGCTTCTGAAATCCCTGCCAGGGAAGCCATTCCTTTTAGATGAAGGAATTATACCCTCTAGGCTGCTGTAAAAACATGCAGTTGTCACCTGAGAGGGCTAACACATTAACCCATTAGCGCCTGCTTCCACCAATACAGATTAGTTTATCAGATTAGCAGTCTGGGGCCAGTCCCAGAACAGGTAAATTCTAAAGGGCAAGGGATGTTTCTTTAAAGTCCTAGAATTTAAGGTATGCCTGAAAGGATCCGTCTGAATGTAATCTCATTTACAGTGAATGGTGTCTGGTTGCCAGGGTCAACAAAACATCTATGTAAGGCTTTACACACACTATCACATTTGACCCTCATAATTACCCCCATGAGGTAGGAGTTATTATTATCCCATTTTGTAGATGAGGGACCTGAAGTTCATCAAGATTAAGTGACTCACCCATGGTCACAAAGCTAGTGAATATTATAGCAAATTCTGATAATAGGTCCCTTCCTGGCTCCAATCCCAGGACTCATCCACTACCCCATGTTGCCCCCTTATCCAGCAGAACACAGGAAAACTGAATGGAGGAGATTGTTTATAAGATTCTTTCCAATTTAAAAATCCTACTATATACTATGATCTAGGATAAAAAAGGGAACAGGGAATAAAAATATTAGTATTATAAGAAATATTAGAGATTAATTGATCCAACCTCCCAATTTTACAAACGTGGAAACAGAGGCCCCAAGAAATGAAATGAGTTATTCAAGAAAGTAATTTATTAAGTGCTTACTACATCTTAGGCAATATAATAAGCACTTTACAAATATAATCTCAGAAAGGAGGGAAAGGGACCCACATATGCAAAAACATTTGTGGCAGCCCTTTCTCTACTGGCAGGAAACTGGAAACTGAGTGGAGGCCCATCAGCTGAAGAATGATTGAATAAGTTATGGTATGTGACTGTTATGGAATATTATTGCTCTGTAAGAAATGATTAACAGGATGATTTCAGAGAAGCCTGGAAGAGTTGAAACAGGGCTCATTGGTTCTTTGATCATGCGTTGTAGATGATGGCAAATATTGTTATTATGGAGGTGGTAGCCTGTGTAAGGAAATACTTTGTGGCTGCTTCAGTGGCTCGTGGGTTATTTGGGGCAGTTATTATAGGGATAATAGCTAGTGTGTTGATTTCTAGTCCAATTCAGGCTGTGAATCGGTGGTTGCTAAAGAGGGAGGGAATTACATGAACTGATGCTAAGTAAAATGAGCAGAATAAGGAGATCACTGTATATGGCAACAACATTATATGATCAATTCTGATGGACCTGGCTCTTTTCAATAAAAAGATGATTCAGGCCAGTTCCAATGATTTTGTAATGATTTTTTTTTTGGGGGGGGTGAGACAATTGGGCTTAAGTAATTTTTGTGATGAAGAGAGAAGACTGTGGGAACTGAGTGTGGATCACAATAGCATTTTCACACTTTTTGTTGTTGTTTGCTTGCATTTTATTTTTTTTCTCATTTTTTTCTTTTTTGATAGATTTTTCTTGTGCAGCAAGATAATTGTATAAATATATATGCATATATTGGCTTTAACATATATTTTTACCATCTTTAACATAGATTGGATTGCTTCCCATCTAGGGAGGGGGTGAAGAGAAAAGGGGGGAAATTGGAACAGAAGGTTTTTCAAGGGTCGATGTGGAAAAATTATCCATGAATATGTTTTGAAAATAAAAAACTTTAATAAAAATAAATAAAAAACAATATATAATCTTATCTGATCCTCACAATAATTCTTGGAAGTAGACGCTATTTTAATCCTCACTTCATAGTTGAAGAAATAATAATAGTAATATATATAATAGCTAAAATTTATATAGTGCTTGTTATATGATGGCTCTGTGTTAAGCCCTTTATAATTATTATATTTATATGTGTTATATATTTATAATTACAGTTGAGGAAACCTATATTCAGAGACATTATATGGAAAAACAGGATCAGAGCTGGAAGGAACCTTTGATATGTTCTATTCCCAACTTCATCTTTTACCAGTATGAAATAGAAGACCAGAAACATCTGTTGACTTATCCAAAATTACAGAGCAAGAAACAGATCTAAGACAAAATTCAGGACCTTTAAGTCCAGATTTAATGTATAGGAAAGAAGCCTTAGTGAGAAAGAGGGGAGTCATGCTGCAGAGAAATATTTTTTTAATGAGACAATTGGGCTTAAGTGACTTACCCAGGATCACACAGCTAATAAAATTTAGGTATCTAAATCTGGATTTGAACTTAGAACCTCCTGGCACTAGGGTCACTGCTCTATCCATGAGAAAAATCTAAAAATCTATTTTAGATTTTTCTCCTTCAACTGGGATTGGTTTGGGAGAACAAATTAATCAAATCTTATATCAGTAAGGAAATAGTTATGCTAATAAAGAGAGCTAGTACCTAGTCTGTAAGTAGGTAAGCAAGATGTCCATATTTTTAAATTAATTTGTTCACATTTATTTAAAAACATAAGGTTTTAGATGTAGGACTGGGAAGGAATTTATAGCATCTTTAGTTTTCCCATTTCACAGAAAAGGAAATCAAGGCTTTGAAAAGTTAAGTGACTTGACTAAAATTCTTGTTGTTATTTCATATTTCTGTCCTGTCTGATTCTTTCTGATCCCATTTGGGATTTTCTTCTCAAAGATACTGGAGTCTTTTTGCCATTTTCTTTCTCTATTTCATTTTATAGATGAAGAAACTGAGGTAAACAGGAGTGATTTACCATTTTCTTTTCTAGTTCATTTTACAGATGAGAAAACTGAGTTAAGTTACTTGCCAATCAAAGGGTCACACAGCTAGTAAATATTTGAGGCTTGACACTTTATCCATTATGCTACCAAGCTATTATATTAAGTACTCTTGCAGTTAATAAATGCTTGTTGACTACATTTGACTTAATCTTTTCCAGTTTCAATAAAGACATTCGGATTCTTCTTGAGGCTATCCATAATGGCTTCCTTTTGAACTAGTGATTCAAGTAGGGAGTGGAGCTGTGATTTCATCCTAACAAATAATTTTTTCTGCCATGAAAATAGGTACCCCTCCTGCAATGAATATCTCTAGAAATATCAAATGGTATCAAAGTCAAGTAGAAAGAAGATTACATAAGGATAAGAATTATATTTGAACATTATATATTGTTGTATTTTTATTTCTTTTTAAAAAAATATTTCTCCAGTTACATTTTAATCAGGTTCTAGCTGTATTTGATAATGCTGTTGGCTGTGGTGGACACTCCTGGTGTAATGAGGACTGGT
Organism: Sarcophilus harrisii; assembly: GCF_902635505.1. Classification (NCBI taxonomy): domain Eukaryota; kingdom Metazoa; phylum Chordata; class Mammalia; order Dasyuromorphia; family Dasyuridae; genus Sarcophilus; species Sarcophilus harrisii. The sequence goes on from NC_045426.1 coordinate 347,241,654, forward strand.
GAGGTTCCATGACTGGTCACACACTTGGTATACATCAGAGGTGTGTGCCTCTGATGCTAGGAACATGCTCCCACCAGGATGTGCACTCCACTTCTCCATCATGACCCAGGATCCCCCTTGTCCTGAAGATCACTTTCTCCTTGGGTCTCATGCTTCACATACACCTTCTGCCCCTGGAGCCCCTTCCTCAGAGAGGCCCTTCCAGAACCTTCAGTTAAGAAGAATATTCAGGTCAGCCATCCCATCATTTGCCACCATGCCTTCTTGTGAACTTTCTTCCTCCTAATCTTTCAGTTTCCTTTAGCATGTTGTTTTCCCCATTAGACTATAAGCTGTTTAAGGGCACTTTGTCTTTTTTTTTTTTTTTTTTTTTTTACTTATATTATATTTTCCTTTCTTAAGAAAATGCCTGACACATAGTAAGTGCTTAATAAATGCTTATTGACTCACTGAATCTATCCACTATGTCACAAAGAGTCAGAGATATGGTTAGGATTTTTCTATGGAATGGGCTTAGAAGAAGGAGAAAGCATTCACTTACAGATATCAGGGAAAGAGTATAGAATTTGTCAATCTCCACCTACAGCCACAGCCCCTAGCAACCTTACTACTACCTTAGCAGAGGCTTACCTAAAGGGAGCTATGAGTATCCAATCTAAATGAAAATCACTATTGCCCAACATGGAGAAAAAGACTAAAAGGAAAATTAAAACAACTCATAAAAGAAATATGCCTCAGGGATAGGAAATAAAGCAGACTTCCACCTTATTTAAAAATAGCTACTGGTTAAAAGAAAGAGTGAAAACTATTATAAAAAGATCCAAGAGTTTGACTCAGAAGATGGGGTGGTTTGTTGACAATTCTGATAGACACATTTATTTAGAAATTACATCATTAAGACTAAGAGACTGCCCAGAATGTGGTTTACAATTAGCTAATTATTGGCAGGGAGGAGGGATGAGGAAGATATCTAACTTCATTTTGTGAAGGTAAAGGAAGGGAAGACACTCTGGAGTTTTTGGCTTTTAACATTAACTCAGCAGTTTGAAGGACACAGAAAATGTGGTTATCCCATTTAATTTGGAGGCAGCCCTTTGTGATTACTCGCCAGTGTACAGCACAGTTCACTAGGAAAGGAAAACAATACAATTTTCATTTTGAAGATGAAGCCTCTGAGGTTCATAGATAAAATGAAAATCAATTCATTCCAAGAAATATTAGCTAGAAGTTGGTTCCATGTAAGGCTTTATATTTTTTAACCCCAGTCTTCTACATAGCAAGTCAAAAACAAGAATTAAAACAACTAATTCTTAGCTTTTAGGAAGAATGAAAGCATAAGTCTGTAATGGGGAGTCATAGGATCTAAATTCTAATTCTGTTTCTGCTGTGTGACTGCAAATATCATTAAACTTCTGTGGGCTTCAGTTTCCTCATTTGTAAAATGAGAGGGGTTGACTAGCTTGCATCTATGGACACTTTCAAATCTTGATCTATGAAAAAGTTCATGCTCTCTGATAATGAAAAGCAAGATTAATTGAAAAAAGATCTTTCAAACTAAGAAGAATAAGAATGTGACATACAATTTTTAACAGTGTTCCCCATTCATTTTGAATAGGAATGATGTATCTATTACTTATAATAATAATAATATTAACTTTGTAACCTTGGCCAAGTAAATAATTTAATTTGTCATTTTCAATGTCCTTATCTGTAAAAAGGAGATAAGAGAATACCTGTAGCAGCAAATGATGTCAAGACAGTATGTTGGCTAGTTTTCTCAAAATGATATTTCTTCCTCTTTCCTCTTCCTTCTTTGTTATAAGGGATGACTTTAAGGAGAAGGGTGGGACAACCATATATTTGGAAAAGAAAGTAGAATAAAAAATATGTTTAAAACGTTTTAGAATGCCTTTTTGTTGTTTTGTTGCCCTTCATATGTCATGATGTCAAAATGACATCAGTATGCTGGGGTCAGGGTATACTATGTCCGATTGCTCATATCAGATCAGTACAAGCTTGAAAGCTTCTACCATTGGTTAACTCTCACATTTCTTTGAGGTACTACAATTCTGCTTTGCTCCCAGAGCACAACACCTTCTTTAATCCAACATGCCATATTGGATGGTCTTGTGCCAATGTCTCCCACATTTTACAATCAATACCAATATTCTTCAAAGAATGTTCCTGTATTGCTTCTTCTGACCTCTGTGTGAGTCACTTATCTTGTGTGAGATCTTTGTAAAATAGTCTTTTAGGTATTTGATATTATAACAGTATGGCTAGTCCAACAGAGCTGTACTGTCTGCCAGAAAGTTTAAATGCTTGTCAGTTTTTCAAGAAAAGACCTCAGTGTCTGGTACCTTATCTTTTCAGGTGAATTGAAGAATACCTTTATGTCATTGAATGATTGTGAATATCAAGTAACATAATATATTTAAAGCATTTTAAAATTCTGAAGGAATTCCATAAATGTGAGCTATTATTCTTACATTCTTTAAAGCATGCTTGATGATTCTAGCTATCAAGTTATGTCTTACTATTGGCAAGCACTAGATTTTTATAGCCACTGCATACTCTATCTCAATCACAAAGCCAATTCTTAAAGCTAAGCCTTCTTCAATTTCTGCTAAAGATGAGCTGTTCCTGAATTGCCATCATAACTCCTTTATCTCCATAAATAAATCTACATGATATAAACATTTGTTTGGCACTTTCTTGACTAAGATCATGTCAATGTCACCCATGAAGGGTCTTTTAATCCAGTTTTGGATCTTATCTATTACCTAGGTTCTATCTGGAGGTAATGCAATGGTTAAGTGTAATTGTTGTCAGCTTTTATTCACTATTTCTAGATGAAGAGATATTTTTCTAGGTTTTTGGCTTCCTTCTTACTCCTTTTTGGCAAGTAAGTGTTCATCTCTCTATAGCTGCTATAGAGTAATGAATACTGTGTTTTTGCGTAGGTTTTCTTAGGATAATTTCCTAATTTGTTATGGATCATTTTATACAATTTATATATATATTATACATTATATATACATTCACATATTTTATAAATTTCAAATAGAAAAATATATATTAAAATTTTTTCAAAAGGGTTAATTACTTAAAATGTCCTCTTCCCCTTGAGTTTCTAATTTCAGAGTTCAATCTCAGCAAATTTATCCACAGTTTTCTCTTGAATAGATTTATACTCAATCTATCTTGCCCAGAGGAGATCAAAATACTTGTAGATGTCACCTTCATCTGTTGTTCAATTTAACATCTTGTTAAGTTCTCAGTCTTTTGTCCTTTTTGGTATATGTGAAGAATTTTATATTTATTGTATGAAAGTGTCATTTTGATATAATTAGAGATATAATTTTGTGATGAAGAAGTCCTTCTTTGGGAATTTAGTGTGTGTGTGTGTGTTGTTGTTGTTTGTGTGTGTGTGTGTGTGTGTGTCTTGTTTTTTTTTTTTTTGATGGTGCTACTTGATGTCATCCATGTATATGGAGTAAGATATCTTGTTTTGACTCTTAACTTAGAAACTATAGTTCTATTTAGGAGATATAATCATAGATTTAAAGTGAGGCAGCTTGTCAACAATGAGATGATTCAAACCAGTTCCACTTGTTAAATAATGAAGAGAGCCATCTAGATCCAGAGAGAGAGGACTATGGGAAATGAATGTAGACCATAACATAGCATTTTTACTCTTTCTATTGTTGTTTGCTTGTATTTTTGTTTTCTTTTTCAGGTTTTTTTTCCTACTTGTTCAATTTTTTCTTGTGCAGCAAGATAACTATATAAATATGTATACATATATTAGATTTAACATATATTTTAACATTTAATATGTATTGGACTACCTGATATCTAAGGGAGGCAAGAGGAGGGAAGGAGGGGAAAATTTGGAACAAAAGGTTTTGCAAGGGTCAATGTTAAAAAATTACCCCTGCATATTGTTTTGTAAATAAAAAATCTATAATAAATAAATTAAAAAAATAAAGTGACACAGAATCAAAATGAAATCAAAACATCTCCCTCATAGGTGTCATGTTTTATAATAATTTTCTTGACATCACTATGTTTGTGGTGTGTTTTAGAGAAGATTTTTCCATAGACATCAAGTACTCTAACATTTTCATTACAGTTGAGTCTAAATTGAATTTACAATTCATGAACCAGCTCCAGTTAGTAAAGGCTGTGTAAATCCTCAAGAGCTTTCAAGTGACTTGCTTAATAATTATTTAATCTGTAATAAGTTCCTTCTCATAAATATCGGACTTTGGGGCACATCCTTTTTATTTATCAGTCAACATGTTATTCTCTTATGTTTATAGGTTTTGGTTTATTTGTCTGGTATAAGTCATGAATATTTGTTTATAATGTACACAACACATAATTGGCCCTTATTGGGAAGTGTCCCTTGGTGACTCATCAATGTGATACTTAGGATCAGACAGACTTATGTCAGAAAGTCAGAAAGAAAGGCTGAAGTGCTTGGCTGCTTTCAATTGCTCATTAAGGCAACCTAGATTTTTGTTGTATTTTCCTTCCTCCCTACTCCCAATCTCCAAGATTTTATTTTGTTGTCTTTAATTAAACAGGTTTTTTTTTTTATTACATGGCATTGCCAGACATTGATACCATACCCCAGTGCTTTTTTGAGCACATTAACATTTTAAATCACTTTTGAGATTTGAGGTGTTTGATGCTTGTCCTTAGAGCTAGTGCTTCTTGAACATTCCATTTTTCTGACTGCCTTTCTTACCTTGCCAATGGCCATTGCATATAGTGCTGTGTGAAAATCCTGAAATGTTCTTATACTTTTCTTTTAAATGTTGTGAAAGAATGCCATTATGCCAAAAGCAAATGTTATTTTTTTTAAAGTGCTGCTAATTGGATTCATGCTATCAAATCAGGAAATGGCTTTTCAAGACTTCAGACTTATTCCCATCAGTTTTTTAGAATAATCTAAAATATCAGTTGTTTTTGTTTTGTGTCTTGCTTTTAATCTGAATTTCTGAATTTTGTGTTAATAATAACTGTTAGCATTTATATTTTATACAGTACTTTATATATGTTAGTTAATCTGATTATCATCATAATCTCATTAGATATATGCTATTATTATCCACATTGAAGAGATAAGGAAACTGAGGCAGATGGAGTGGAAGTGAATTGCCTAGCATCATATAACTACTAAGTATCTGAGACAGAATTCAAATTAAATACCTTCTTTACTCCATGTCCCATGCTCTATCTACTGTGCTTATGTTAAGACTTTTTAGTTTACTTAGGTGTGTGACCTGGCCCAAACCATTTAATCTCAGTTTCTTCAACTATAAAACAAGGATAATAATAACATTTATTTCCCTGGTTATTGTTAGGTTCAAATTAAATAATATTTTTAAAGCACAGGTTGGGCACTAGAAAATGCTAATTACCTTTTGTCCTTTATAGATTTTCACAACTTCTTCATTTCATGTTTTATTTCATCTAATCCAGGCTCAGGGATGAGTGATTTCACACATATTGGGCTTCAGTGGGCTGGTTCCATGTTGTTCTGATCTGTGACTTAGAGCTGAGGGTATGTTTGCTAAGAAGCAATATGAAACCTTTATCTTATGAGCTGGACTTTGAAGGTAGCAGCAGCAGCAGCAGCAGCAGCAGCAGCAGCAGCAGCAGCAGCAGCAGCAGCAGCAGCAGCAGTAGCAGCAGCAGTAGCAAATAAGAACTACCATTATTATTTGTATTATTAAAAACTTTCAGAATTGCTGTATTTTCCTGGTTGACAGAAGAACAATGACAAACATCGGTTTCAGATATCAACAGTCTCTGACTCGTTTCTCCCTTAAGCCAAATTGTTGAGCTTATTTAAGAAGAAGAATTCCAAATTCCAAAATCAGGGTGACTTTTTATCTAAAGTCAGGAATCTGAGATAGCTGTGATTTTATTAATTTCAGCTCCAAATTCCTCCTGGCCTTCCCCCACTCCAAAAATGTCCTGTGAATAGTGAATGCATCTGAGAATGCACTTTTTCAAAGCTTTATAAATAGCTCTGACAAATCAGTTTCAGATTCAAATTGCCTCTGGGGTCTCCTTACAATTAGAATCTTCAGATTCGTGGCTTATCACCTTCTATAATAATATATAAGGAAATGTTCTTTTAAAATGGCAACTGTATACTATGTGAGGAATTATTGGTTCCCTATAGCCTGAGTATACAAATTATGCAATTCTGAAATTCAGAAGATAGGAAATAAAAGTTCTGATTTTTTCTAGGTTGATATTTTATTCCTTAGTTTTGTTTTATTGAGTCTCAAATAAGGGTGGGGACACAGAGTTATAATTTTATATTTTGAGCCTAAAAACCACATCCCATCTCAGCAGAAAAGTAATAACATAGATTTAGGAATTCCTCTTACTTCTGCCTTTTACCATCTGTAAAATGGGTCAAGCCAGTCTCTGAAATAATGAATCTCTGATAGTTTACCTAGAAGGACATTAGCTAGCAGCTGGAGATTTCTCACTTGAAATGAGAGCAGTGCAATTGATGACTGAGAAAAGCAAGAAATTCTCAGATTTCATTAACTCTTTAAAATGGAAGAAACATCTGAGGCAATGATTCATAAAGCTGTCCACTAAAAAAACATAAATCTCATTATCCAATTTCCCTGAAAAAAATGATCATTCTTTCCTCCAAATACCCTCATAGAAAACTGATTTAAAGACACATTCCTAAAAGCTTATATTTCCAGCATTCAAACCTGTTCCATCTTCTAAGAGAGTTCCAAACTTTCTGCTGAGAGAAATTTGCTTTATTTTTTTTTTTCTGAAAGAATTTAGGAGCTCTGCCTTCATCTTTTCTCATCTCACATCCTTCAGATGTCTTGCCCACAATCTCATCTTTCAGTTCTGTTTCACATAAAAAGAAAGCATTTTTCTTTTCTGAGGCAAATCTCTCTTTATGCTCAACTAATTCCACTCCATACTATCTTCTCTGATGGATCTTCTGTTATCCCTATTCTTACTTATCTTCTAAACCTGCTTTTATACAAACTTCTTTTCTAATGTGTATACACACACACACACACACACACACACACACACAGACACACACACACACACACACATTATCCTTAAAAAATCCTTATTTGATCCGCCCATCCTATATCTCTCCTTCTTTTCATGGCTATACTTTTTGAAATGGTGCCTCCACTTCCTCTCACACTATTCTTAACTCCCTGAAGTGGGACTTTCTGTTCTGACATTATTCAATTGAAGGTCTTTCCTCAAAGTTACTAGTAATACTTTAACTGACAAATCTAGAAGCCTTTTCTGATTTCCTTGTCCTTTTTGACCTCTGCAACACTGTCAAGTACCTTCTTTTCCTTTCTCTCTTCGTTTTTGTGACACTGTTCTTTCTTAATTCTCTTACATATTTGATTGATTCTTCTCTTGTCTTTTTTCTGGATCTTTATCTATGATATTCTGAAGGCTATTGATGAGCCAAAGACTTTAGATGCATCTCATCTATTCATTGTTGGTTGAGCTGCACAGATTAGTAATAAATATATTATCTTGGAGAGATGGAATGAACACTCTGAAGTACAGTGTTCTCAACATACTGTTAGCAACCAATGTTGAAGTCATTGATCATTTAGCTTAAGTTTAAGTCGATCTCTTTTTAGTTGAACATCTAACTGAGGAAGAGGTTTTAAATACCATTAGGCTCCTCTCCTGTGGCAAAGCACCTGATATTGATTTTATTATAGCTGAGATTTATAAAGTGGTGGTATATAAAAGCTGTTGGAAATCTTCAGGGTTAAATGGCAAGAGGATGCTATTCTACAGAAGATCAAGGATATCTACAAAGTCCATCTATATAAATGAAAAAGAAATGAGTTGTCTTGTGATCATGAGGTGGGGGGACAGGAATGAAATGGGATGGGATGATTCTCTCTCTCTAAGTCACTGTTGACAAGATTCTTAACAGAGTTCTCCTTAATTCTTACCAGAATTCTTCAATGGCTCCTGAAGCCAGTGAGTCTTCAGAAAGGGCCAAAGAATGGTCAATATAGTGTCTGATGCCCACATACTCCAGGAAAAATGCCAGGAGAATAGAAGTTCATAAACAATGTTTGTCAATCTAACCAAGACCTTTGATACTGTCAATCGAGAAAGCCTGTGGAAGATTGATCATGGCAAAATTTGGTTGCCTAGAAAAGTGTATCAGTATTGGTTTTTTTTTTTGTTTTTTTTTTTATTAAAATTTTTTATTGACAGTACATATGCATGGGCAATTTTTTACAACATTATTCCTATTTAGGCACTCACTTATGTTCTGACTTTTCCCTTCCCTCCCTCCACCCTCTCCCCTAGATGGCAGGAAGTCTTATACATGTTAAATATGTTATAGTATAGATACAATATATGTGTGCAGAACTGAACAGTTCTATTGTTGCACAGGAAGAATTGGATCCAGAAGGTAAAAATAACCTGTATAAGTATTGTTAACCAATTTTATGTTTACACGGGTTCCAGATAATGGATAATATTTTTGCATTTTCCATTCACCAATGGAATGAAGCAGGACTATGTATTTGCTCCCATACAGATGTTTTCAGTTATGTTGTCAAATGCCTTTCACAAGGACAAAAATGGTATCAAAACATCGATAGTAAATTATTTAACTTGAAAATGCCAAAAGCCAAGACCAAGGAGAGTTGGTGTATGACTTTTTGTTTGCAGATGATTGTGTATTCAATGCAGTCTCTAAGCTGATATTTAACAAAGAATGGATTGATTTTCTGTCACTTATGCTAATTTAAGCCTAACAATGAAGACCAACAAAATATAGGTTCTCCACCAGCCATCTATACATGGAACCATTGGTTACAGCAAATGGAATAATTTTGAATGCTGTGGATAAGTTCATTTACCTTGGCAGTATACTTTCCAGGAATATAAATGATGAGGTTGCATACATTGCCAGAGCTACCTTAGCTTTTGGGAGGTTGTGAATGGAGGTGTTGAAAAGAAGAGGTATTAGGCTGCCTACTAAACTATCTACAGAGCCATTATGCTGCTTTTTTTTTTTTGTTGTTGTAGGCCTTTGAAACCCAGATAGTTTACTAGCATTATACCAGAAAATTGACCTACTTCCATTTGAATTGTCTTAGAAGATATTGAAGATCATCTGGCAAGATAAAGTTTTAGACATTGAAGTACTTTCTCAAGCTGAACTGCCAAGTATTTAAACACTACTCTGAGAATGCCACATTGTTCAAATGCCAAATGTATGTTTGCCAAAAAGACAATTTTATGGAGAATTCATGCAAGGGAGGTACTTTCATGATGGTCAGAAGTAGTGATACCCTCATAAGGCCTCTGTTGTGAGATGTGAGAGACATTTGCACAGGATCATCTAGCATCGTGTGCTTCCACCAAAAAAGTTAATGTGCTCTAGAAGCGAAGCAGAATTGTAGTAGCTCAAAAGAATTGTGAGATGCACAAATTTAGAGACACCTCCCTCCCAAATGGTCATATTTGTATCCAAACTGTGGCAGAGCCTTCTGAATTTGTATAGGTCTCATCAATCACAGTTGGACACATTATATATGACCACAACATGAAAAGGACCTCATTTTGGTCCTTTTCGAGCATGAAATACAAACAATAACAATTAAAGCCAATGAAATGATAAAGCCAATAAAATAGATAAGCCTTTGGTAAATCTGATTAGAAAAAGGAGGGAGGAAAATGAAATTAGTAGTCTTAAAAATGAAAAGGGAGAACTTTCCACCAATGAAGAGGAAATTAGAGAAATAATAAGGAGTTATTTTGCTCAACTTTATGCCAATAAATTTGATAACCTAAGTGAAATGGATGACTACCTCCAAAAATATAGACTTCCCAGACTAACAGAGAAGGAAGTAAATTGCTTGAATAGTCCCATTTCAGAAAAAAGAAATAGAACAGGCAATTAAACAACTCCCTAAGAAAAAATCCCCAGGACCAGATGGATTTACATGTGAATTTTACCAAACATTTAAAGAACAATTGGCCCCAATGCTATATAAATTATTTGATAAAATAGGGAATGAAGGAGTCCTACCTAATTCCTTCTATGACACAGACATGGTACTGATACCTAAACCAGGTAGGCTGAAAACAGAGAAAGAAAATTATAGACCAATCTCCCTAATGAATATTGATGCTAAAATCTTAAATAAGATATTAGCAAAAAGACTACAGAAAATCATTTCCAAGATAATACACTATGATCAAGTAGGATTTATACCAGGAATGCAGGGCTGGTTCAATATTAGGAAAACTATCAATATAATTGGCCATGTTAATACCCAAATTAACAAAAACCATATGATCATCTCAATAGATGCAGAAAAGCATTTGATAAAATCCAACATCCATTCCTATTAAAAACACTTGAGAGTATAGGAATAAATGGACTTTTCCTTAAAATAATCAGCAACATCTATTTAAAACCATCAGTAAGCATCATATGTAATGGAGACAAACTGCAACCATTCCCAATAAGATCTGGAGTGAAACAAGGTTGCCCACTATCACCGTTACTTTTTAATATTGTATTAGAAACGCTAGCTATAGCAATAAGAGCTGAGAAAGAGATTAAAGGAATAAGAATAGGCAATGAGGAAACCAAATTATCACTCTTTGCTGATGACATGATGGTATACTTAGAGAACCCCAGAGATTCTGCTAAAAAGTTATTAGAAATAATCCACAACTTTAGCAAAGTTGCTGGTTATAAAATAAACCCACATAAGTCATCAGCATTCTTATATATCACTAACAAAATCCAACAGTCAGAGTTACAAAGAGAAATTCCATTTAAAGTAACTACTGATAATATAAAATATTTAGGAATCTATCTGCCAAGGGAAAATCAGAAACTTTATGAGCAAAATTACAGACCACTTTTCACACAAATTAAGCCTGATCTAACCAATTGGAAAAATATTAAATGCTCTTGGATAGGGCGAGCAAATATAATAAAGATGACAATATTACCTAAACTAATCTATTTATTTAGCGCTATACCAATCAGACTCCCAAAAACTATTTTAATGACCTAGAAAAATAACAACAAAGTTCATATGGAAAAACAAAAGGTCAAGAATTTCAAGGGAATTAATGAAAAAAAAATCAAATGAAGGTGGCTTAGCTGTACCAGATCTAAAATTATATTATAGAGCAGCAGTTACCAAAATTATTTGGTATTGGCTAAGGAATAGATTAGTTGATCAGTGGAATAGATTAGGTTCAAAGGATAAAACAGTCAACAAATATAGCAACCTAGTCTTTGACAAACCCAAAGATCCCAGCTTTTGGGATAAGAACTTACTGTTTGATAAAATTGCTGGGAAAATTGGAAACTAATATGGCAGAAATTAGGCATTGATCCCATACTTAACGCCGTACACCAAGATAAGGTCAAAATGGGTTCATGACCTAGGCATAAAGAATGAAATTATTAATAAATTAGAGGAACATAGGATAGTTTACCTCTCAGACCTGTGGAAGGGGAAGGTCTTTATGACCAAAGCAGAACTAGAGTTCATTACTGATCACAAAATAGAAAATTTCGATTATACCAAACTGAAAAGTTTTTGTACAAACAAAACTAATGCAGACAAGATTAGAAGGGAAGCAATAAACTGGGAAAATATTTTTACAGTCAAAGGTTCTGATAAAGGCCTCATTTCCAAAATATATAGAGAATTAACTCTAATTTATAAAAATCAAGCCATTCTCCAATTGAAAAATGGTCAAAGGATATGAACAGACAATTCTCAGATGAAGAAATTGAAACTATGTCTAGTCATATGAAAAGATGCTCCCAGTCATTATTAATCAGAGAAATGCAAATTAAGACAACTCTAAGATACCACTACACACCTGTCAGATTGGCTAAGATGACAGGAAAAAATAATGATGATTGTTGGAGGGATGCGGAAAACTGGGACATTGATGCATTGTTGGTGGAGTTGTGAACGAATCCAACCATTTTGGAGAATAGTTTGGAACTATGCTCAAAAAGTTATCAAACTGTGCATACCCTTTGATCCAGCAGTGTTACTACTGGGATTATATCCCAAAGAGATTATAAAGAAGGGAAAGGGACCTGTATGTGCACGAATGTTTGTGGCAGCCCTTTTTGTAGTGGCTAAAAACTGGAAACTGAATGGATGTCCATCAGTTGGAGAATGGCTGAATAAATTGTGGTATATGAATATTATGGAATATTACTGTTCTGTAAGAAATGACCAACAGGATAATTTCAGAAAGGTCTGGAGAGACTTACACGAACTGATGCTGAATGAAATGAGCAGGACCAGGAGATCATTATATACTTCAACAACAATACTATATGATGACCAGTTCTGATGGACCAGGCCATCCTCAGCAACGAGATCAACCAAATCATTTCTAATGGAGCAGTAATGAACTGAACTAGCTATGCCCAGAAAAAGAACTCTGGAGATGACTAAAACCATTACATTGAATTCCCAATCCCTATATTTATGCACACCTGCATTTTTGATTTCCTTCACAAGCTAATTGTACAATATTTCAGAGTCTGATTCTTTTTGTACAGCAAAATAACGTTTTGGTCAGGTATACTTATTGTGTATCTAATTTATATTTTAATATATTTAACATCTACTGGTCATCCTGCCATCTAGGGGAGGGGGTGGGGAGTAAGAGGTGAAAAATTGGAACAAGAGGTTTGGCAATTGTTAATGCTGTAAAGTTACCCATGTATATATCCTGTAAATAAAAGGCTATTAAATAAAAAAAAAAACAATTAATGCTTGTTGACTTGACATTAAACCAAATTTAAACCTGCCAAAAGCCCAGTTGTTAAAAGGCATTTTCATGCACAAACAATGAGGTATGTTGAAACCACATTTAAAGAAAAAGAAAACCATTCAAAATTTAGAACAGATGAAACTTAAAGGAGCATGAAATTCTTTGGTGTTACAAATTAAAATCTGGTATTCAGTTGAAATAAATAGCTTGGAAATGAATGTCAACACCATTGATGGAGCTCATCTTTCTACAAAAGGTGAAAAGTATGTCATCAATTATGCAAACTAATCACTAAGATGTCTTTTTCCAGTGATAAATATCATTGTTAAAAGAAATCTGAACATGGAACCTATGAAACAAAGGACAATTTTTTAAACTCCATTATTCATCTGGTGATAACATCTGATTGTTTCTGAAGAATTAAAGTTGGATATTGATACGTAGATAATAGATGATAAATAGAACGCTTATAGCGCTCCTATGTGCTGGGAATTGTGACAAATTTGGAGATATAAACATAAGCATGCTAGATAAATCCTATTCTTAGGAAGCTTACATTTTAATGCAGAAAAACAACACATAAAGGGGAACTGGGAGAAGATGGAGTACATGCATGGTTGCATGTGATAGAACCTTGGATTTAAGCAAGAGAAGGGAAAAGCTGACCTATTAGAGACAAAGGACTTGGGGATGGTCTAGGCAGAGTCTAGGTTACTTTTAGTCAGGAAGTAGAAGTGATGGTATCACACCTGAGTCCCTGTGATTGTGATTTGCTAACTGCTAAATTGAAACCCTTATTTCTTGCTACTTCTTCTTCTTCTTTCATCCTTATCCAAGTTAGCTCTCTCTCTTTTTGGTTATCATTCTTCTCTGGCCTTTTCTACTTCTCTACTCCCTCTGGAATGTCCCTGTTAACAAACTATCCTTCATGCTACATCTCTTTTTCTCATTTTCTTTTCATCTTCCAGTGCTGTGTGAATCATGGCTTAATATTGAAGTTACCTCATCCTTCATGATCCAATTCATTTCAATTTAATTCAGTTTAATCCAATAGACATTTATTAAACAATGACTATATGCCAAGCCCAATTCTAGACCCTGGGAAAATAAAAACAAAATAAACAAACAAAAAGAAACACTTTTTTTCCCTTCAGAAATTATAATCTAGCAGGGAGGCATTTCTTAATATTTATGAGGGACTTCTTTGATAGTCTGGTGAAGCTCATGGACTCCCTTCTCAAAATGTTGGTAAATAATCAAAGGAAAAGCTAAAGTTCAGATGATAGTAAAATATAAAGATGAAATTTTCCCCATCCAAGTTCACAAATCTCCTAAAAAGCTATTTATAGCTCTTCCCTAAAATAAGGTTTAGGAGTATGCTAAAGTCAACACAAACTAGCTTTTGGGATTCAGCTATTAGATTTTTAGTGTGAGCATTTATACCTTGGATATTGGCAAATGCTACGAATCAGGACGTGATTTATTTTTTTTTAATTGTCTAGACTTAAGAAAGTAACATAGAAAATCTTAACAATGCAGATTAAATTTATTGTGTTTAGAAACATTTTTTCCTGGAGAGAAGTTTATTAAATATCTATCAGTAGATCCTTCATTAAGAACCATTGCACTGAGGAAAACAATATGTATCCCATATATATCACATATATATGCATGTATACAATACATGAATTTATAATATAATCATAATAAGACCATATAATTATATATTATCTTTAGATATTTATCATATTATTCATATATGATCATATAATATAGTTTGTTACATAATATAATTATATATTACATGTATTATGTTACTTATACTATAGTATGATATAATATGTAGAATATTTATATTTATATAATGTATAAAGAAAGAACATACAAGATTACCTTAAAGGAGAAGTACTTAGCCCCTGAGGAGGACAAGTGACCAGAAAGCCCTCTCTAGAAAGTGTATCATAAGCTGAGACCTGGAGGAACCAGGTATTTATTCTAAGGGGTGATAGTGAGGAGCAAGCACATTTCAGAAATGGAGAACAATCAAAACAAAGCATGGAGATGGTGGCTGGGGCTTCCCCAATAAACAAATGAAAGAATACTTATTAAGTGCTAATTCTGTGGCAAGCAATATGTTGGATATACAAATACAAAAACAAACATAGTCCTTGTCCTCATGGAACTTATATCTGTCATGAAGGGAAAAAAAACACACAGTGTTTTCTGGGAAGATTTATAAAATCACAAGGATGACGAATAGGACCATAGGAAAGAAGGAAAGAAAAAAACATTTTTTGAGTACTTATTATTTACTAGGTATTGGACTAAGCACTTTATAAATATTACCTTATTTGACCCTCATAACAACCCTGTGAAGTTAAATATTATTATACCCATTTTACAGTTGAGGAAACTAAGGTACACCTGTCCAGAGTCATACATCTAATAATTGTCTGAGGTTTTCCTGGCTCCAAGCCTAAAATTTTACCTGTTTTGTCACCTAGCTATTTACCTGCCTTAATGGGGGAAAATCGGCAGATATATCCCATTAAGGAACAATGCTAGAGTTGACATTCATGGTTCTAGAACTCTATTAGGAAGAGAGACAGAAGGAGGCTAATGAGTATCTAATAATTGTCTCTCCTGTACAACATGATAAATATGGAAATATGTTTAAAATGATTTCACATATTTAACCTATACCATATTGCTTGCTGTCTTGGAGAGAAGGGAAGGTTAGAAAGGAAGGGAGAAAAAAATTGAAACAAAGTTTTATAAAAATGAACGCTGCAAACTATTTTTATATATATTTGGAAAATAAAATACTATTGGGGGAAAAAGAAAGAAAGAGTATTAGACTTGTTTTGCTTAAGTCCAGAGGGCAGAACAAAGAGTAATGAAAACATATAAATAGATTTAAAAAAATATTTGACTACCTATGGGGAAGTTGGGGGTGGGTAGGTGGAAAATGGACACATGATACGCTTTTAAGTTTAATCAGCATTGTTAACATTTTTTCTTCAGTTTCTCAAATTTAGAGATAATAAAGTAATGAATCAAGAGATAGAGCCAAGATAGTAGAGTGATAGGAAGCAGTAGAATGAATTTCTCTTCATAAAGTTCTAACAGATCCCAAAAGTGTTCCAGAACAAATCCTGATTTTAAAAAAATCCAGAAAAAAATCACATTGAATTCTTTGTACAATGCATTTTGACAAAGGAAGATTGAAGACACTGAGACCACTGGCGTCAGGGTGGGGCAAGGAATATACTTAGTCTGGAGCAATCTAGTACCCAGGGATAGAACAGAAGAGGTATCACATTTATTCTAGGCCATTCTCAGATTCACTCTGTGGCACTGTGATGGGGATAATTGTGCTCTGGATGGTTTGTTGTCCTCTACCCAGTACCAGGTCATAGATTTAAGGCGTTATGAAAAAAGGAATGTGGAAGCTGCAGTGGCTTTTTCAGGTTGGGAGGTCCTGGGTAGTCTAAGGAAAAAGGAGGAAGCCAACAGCAGCAACAATTCACCTTAATTACAAAGGGAGATTTAACTTCCAATTTTTGGCCCTGCTTGTAGAGAAATAATCAGAAATAGGAATCCCAGACCAAAAGGGAGCTTACAGGTATGCTCCTCTGAGAACATAGATTTCCATTTGGTTGATAGAGGCAAAGTCTATTCAGCAACACTCTGCTGCCTAAACCCCAGTTAATAACCTAAAGATCTTAGACTAGTGGTCAAGCAGTCAGACTTTGCCCTAGAGCAGACCATTACTAGTGGTACTAAAAACTTTTAGGTGGTTGGTCTGTTCCTGGGATGCCAGAATAATACCACATTCAATACCCCAAGAAAGCAGCAATAGGACCAGGCCAGACCTTTCTTTCCAGAAGTGCCGCAGAGCCCAAACCTACAACCAGTCCAAAGTCAGGAAGTAGACTAGAAGAATAAGCAAATAAAAAAAGTATACCACCATAGGGAGTTATTATGGCAGCAGGGATATACTCAAAATACAAGCCTAAAAAAAGAATGATTCCAAAATACTTGCAAGCTCTGGTTCAAAAAACAAAAATAAAACAAAAAAACCATAGCTTGGGCATAAACTCACCTAGAATTCCAGAAGCATGAGTTTTAAAAAAGAGAATTTTTAAAATATAAATGGAGTAAAAGAGCTTGAGGGGAGAAAATGGAAAAGAAATGTGAACTATGGAGGAGAAGAAAATTTGGAAAGGGAATTAAAAGCTTTGCAGAAAATCTACAAAAGCTGCCCAAGCAACATGCTCCCTAAAAATTAGAATGGGCCGAATAGAAGCCAATGACTTCATAGGACCACAGGAAATATTAAAACAAAGTAAAAAAACTAAAAAATAATTAGAAGAAAATACTGAAGAAACATAGAAAAATAATTGACTTGGAAAACAGATTAAGGGGAAAGAATTTAACAATCTCTGTACTATCTTAATCCCATAACTCCATTACAAAAAAGAAAAAAAAAACCTCTATATCCTATTTAAAGAAATCTTTTTTTAATAGTTTTTTTATTGACAAAACATATGCATGGATAATTTTTCAACATTGACCCTTGCAAAAACTTCTGTTCCAACTTTCCCCCTCCTTCCCTCTACCCCCTCCCCTAGATGGCAGGTAATCCCATACATGTTAAATACATCAAAATATATGTTGAATACAATATATGTATATATATTTATACAGTTATCTTCCTACACAAGAAAAATCAGATTTAGAAAGAAGGTAAAAATTATCTGGGAAGAAAGAACAAAAATGCAAACAAACAATAACAGAAAGAGTATAAATGCTATCTTGTGGCCCACACTTATTTCCCAGTGTTCTTTCACTGGTGTAGCTGATTCTGTTCATTACTGATCAATTAGAACTGATTTGGATCCTCTCATTGTTGAAGAGAGCCACTTCCATCAGAACTGATCCTCATATAGTACTGTTGTTGAAGTGCATAATTATCTCCTGGTTCTGCTCATTTCACTTATCATCAGTTCATGTAAGTCTCTACAGACTTCTCTGTATTCATCCTGCTGGTCATTTCTTACAGAACAATAATATTCCATAACATTCATATACCACAATATACCAAGCCATTTTCCAATTGATGGGCATCCATTCAATTTCCAGTTTCTAGCCACTATATTTAAAGAAATCTTAAAAAAAAAACCTCACTACAATCTTAGAATCAGCAGACAAAGTAGAAATAGAAATAATCTACTGCTCAATTCCAAAACAAAACCCCCAAACAAAAAATCTCAGGATTTTCATAGCCAGAATCCACAGCTTTATATATATATATATATATATATATATATATATATATATATATATATATATATATATATATATATAGTAACAAGCTAGAAAGAAAGAATTCAATTATCAAGAAGCTACAGTCAAGATTCCACACTATCATACTATTTAACAGCCCCATCATAATGAAAAGGATGAATTTGAATATAATATTCAGAGAGCAAGGGATTTAAACTTTGTTTTGGTCATTACAGTCATATCCAACTCTTCATGATTCTATTTGGGATTTTCTCTGCAAAGATACTAGAGAGGTTTGCCATTTCTTTCTCCAGTTCATTTTACAGAGTAGGAAACTGAGGCAAATGAAGGTAAGTGACTTGCCCAGGGTCTCACATCTAGTAAATATCTGAGGCTGGATTTGAATTCAGATCTTTAACTCCAGGCCAGAGTATATACCTGCTGCTATTTGGTTGCCTGTAGATATAGACTAACAACCAAGAATTACTTGCCTAACAAAATTGAGTATAATGCTGCAGAAAATAAAATGGATCTTTAATGAAATAGAGTACTCTCTAAGCAGTTCTTGATGAAAACACCAGAGCTTCAGAAAAACTTTGAATAAGATTGAACATTTGAAAAGGTAAACATGAATGAACAGTGATTAAGGACTAAACAAGAATAAACTTCTTACATTCAAATATGGGGAGATGATTCACATGTCCCCTTGGATTTTTATCATTGTCAATGCTTAGAAAAGGGAGTCCAATTAGACAAGCCCTGGGAGAAGATATGTTATAGTTTGATGATCTTTTAAAAAGAATGTGATATGGTGTAATATAAGAAGGGTGAGTTTTAATACCATTTTTCCCTCAATTTCATGTCAAGAAAAATTTCAACATTTGTTATTATAAAATTTTGACTTCCAAATTTTTCTCCTTCCCTCCCTCCTCTTTCCTCTTCTGAAGATGGTAGACAGTCCATATATATTCTATCACGTGAAATATTTCCATATTAGTCACAACTGTGAAAGAAACAAATCAAAAGGGAAAAAATAAGGAATAATAAAGTAAATGAAAAAAATATTCTTCAATCTGCATTCAGAATCTGTCAGTTTTTTTAATCTGGTTATAGATAGCATTTTCCTTCACAAGTCCTTTGACAATAAAAGCTTGTAAAATGTTGTAGATCTTGACTTGTCTTAGATCATTTGTGTTGCTGAGAAAAATCAGTCATAATTGGCCATCACACAATGGTGCTAATACTGGGTATAGTGTTTGACTGGTTCTGCTCATTTCACTTTTCCTCAGTTCATACAAGTTTTTCCAGGTTTTTCTGAAATCTGCCTGTTCATGATTTCTTATTGCGCAATAATATTCCATTCCATTCATATACAACAACTTGGTTAGTCATTTCCCCAGTTGATAGCCATCCCCACATTTTCTAATATTTTGCCATTAAGAAAAGAGCTACTATAAATATTTTTTGCACATGTAAGTCCTTTTTCTCTTCTTATGATCTCTTTGGGATACATACCTAATAGTAGCATTGCTGGGTCAAAGGGCATATACAGTTTGGTAGTTCTTAGGCCATAGTTCCAAATTGCTCTCCAGAATGGTGGGACCAGTTTATAGCTCCACCAGCAATGCATTAGTGCCCAAATTTTCCCACATCTTTCCCAGTATTTATCACTTTCCTTTTCTTTTGTTATATTGGCCAGTCTGATATATGTGAGGTGGAATCTCAAAATTGTTTTAATTTGTATTTCTATAAGAAAAATGATTTAGAATATGTCTTCATATGCCTATAGGTAGCTTTTATTTCTTCATCTGAAAATTGTTTCTTTGTATTCTTTGACCATTTGTCAATTGGGAATGATTTATATTCTTATAAATTTGACTCAGTTCTCTATATATTTGAGAAATGAAACCTTTATCAGAGACACTTGCTGTAAAGATTGTTAGGCAGCTTTTTATTTTTTTTTCTAATTTTGATGGCATTGGTTTTGTTTGTACAAAATTAATTTAATTTGATATAATCAAAATTATCTATTTTGCATTTTGTAATGGTCTTTATCTCGTGTTTGACCATGAATTTTTCCCTTTCACATTAGTCTTTTCCAAATTTTTTTTAGTTGCATTCCCAATTAATTGCTCTATTCTCTGACCCATCCATTTTGTTGATGTACAAATCTGGAGAAATAATTTTGCTCCTGAATACTGCTTTGATTACATCCCATAAATTCTGTCATGTTGTCTCATTTCTGTCATTTTCTTCAATGAAATTATCATTTCTATGATTTGTTCTTTTTAGGATTATATTATTTAATTTCCAATTAATTTCAATCTTTCTGTCATTTGTTTAATGCAATTTTTATTGCATTTTTGATCTGAAAAGAATACATTTAATATTTCTTCCTTTTTACATTTGGGATATTGATGTTTTGATGCCCTATTACATAGTATATTTTTGTGTAGGTGTGAGATGCTGCTGGAAAAAAGCATTTGTTTCTATTTCCATTCAGTTTTCTTCAAAAGTCTGTCAATAATTATTTTTCTAAAACTTTATTACTTTCAATTTTTTCCTGCTTATTTTGTAATTTGGTTTATCAAGTTCTGAGAGGGGACAGTTGAGGTCTCCCACTAATTTAGTTTTGCTATTTATTCCTTCTTGTAACTCATTAAACTTTTTCTTTAAGAATTTGGATGTTATATCACTTAATGCATAAAAAAAAATTAACATTGGCATTGCTTAAATGTCTGGTAGCTTTTAGCCAAATGTACTTTCTTTATCTCACATAATTAGATCTATTTTTTCCTTTTGCTTTGTCTATGGCCAGGATTGCTACCCCATTCTTTTAAAATTTCAACTGTAGCAAAATAGGTATTGTTTCAGACATGATTTGTTCTTTTTTTGATCTGTGTGTATCTCTGTTTCACATTTTTTTTTTTAAAGATCTTACACTCTGTCTACTTGGTTGTAGTTCTAAGTCCTTTGCCTTCTGGAATATCATGTTCCATGATCTCCAGATGTTGCAACTACTCAGTTCTGTGTAATCCTGATGGTGACTTCCTGATAATTGAATTGCTTCTTTTTGGACACTTTGTAGGATTTTTATTTGTCAACCTATTAGTTCTGAAATAATATGACTATAAAATTCTTTGTAGTTTTTATTTGGGAATTCCTTTCATGAAGTGATTAGTGGATTCTTTCAATGCCTATTTTGTCCACTCATTTTAGAACATCAGCGTATTTTCCTTGATAATTTTTTCAAGAGAATTATGCTCCTTTTGATTATGGCTTTCAAATAGTCCAATAATTCTGATATTATCTCTCCTGGATCTATTTTCAAAGTCAGTTGTTTTTCCCATGAGGTATTTTACATTTTCTTCCATTTTTTATTCTTTTCAATTTGTTTGATTGATTCTTGAAATGTTTTCCTCAAGTAACTTTTGTACTTTATTTTCTTTTGTCCATTTAGGAAGTTATTTTCTTCAGTTGATTTTTATGTCTTTTCCCATTTGGCTAATTTTATTTTTAAGCAGTTTTACAAATTGTTGGATCTTATAAAAATAATTCTCTTGCATCACTCTCATTTCCCCCTAATTTTTCTTGTACTTTTCTTATATGATTTTAAGCTCCTTTTTGAGCTGTTCCATGAGTTCTTTTTTGGGCCTGAGATTACTTCCCATTTATTATCTTTTGAGTTTTTCTCATAGATATTTTGACATTGTTGTCCTCTTCTGACATTCTGTCCTCTTTGTATTCCCTGTCATCACAATAATTTTTCTATGACCAGATTCTTTTCCCCACTTCATCTGTCTCTTTCTTTGTGTCCCTGTCTCTCTCTCTCTCTCTCTCTCTCTCTCTCTCTCTCTCTCTCTCTCTCTCTCTTTTGTCTTTTTCCTTTCTTTTAAATTTGATCTCTGCTCCCCAGGTATAAGGAGTAGTGTCTCAGGATTCTTTTTCCAGTGGCTACAGGCCCGATTGTTAACCTACTGCTGTACTGATGTTGCCCTTATGCCCTTGGGGAATCCTCATGCCTGATGCTCACCTGGGGTCCTAGTGATGGTTTTTTGTTTTTTTGTATGTTGAGGCCAGGTGGTGTGTTGTGTTTCTATGTTTCCTCAAGGCTACACTGAAGCACATGGTGATTTAACCCGTGTGCCTGGGACTGTGCTGACGCATATGGAAGTCTGACTGCTTGGAGGATGCTTCTTTACCTGATGATACATTAAG
Organism: Sarcophilus harrisii; assembly: GCF_902635505.1. Taxonomy (NCBI): domain Eukaryota; kingdom Metazoa; phylum Chordata; class Mammalia; order Dasyuromorphia; family Dasyuridae; genus Sarcophilus; species Sarcophilus harrisii. The sequence goes on from NC_045426.1 coordinate 347,264,007, forward strand.
AGTACTTGATGATTCCTGGAGCTGAAATCTACTGGCTCCCCTGGTTTGCCAAGTCTTGTAGAGGGGCCTGGGATTAGCATTCACTTGTGCTACCACATTGGGGCTCAGGATCTCCTGCTGTTTTGCTGAAGTGGGGCTTGTCATTTTGAAAGAGAGCTCCCTGTCTTGGACTGCACCCCACTCCTTACCCAAGTGAAATGGATCCATTTTGCTGAGCCCCCAAGTTTTCTGTGCTAAAAGATTTTCATCCTTCTACTTGCTGTTTCAAGTCCTGTCTTGAGATATATTATATGATTTCCCAGCGGTGAATATGGGAGTGTTAGTGTTTCATTAACTTTCACTGCTTATTCTGCCATCTTGGTTCCTAGAAGCAACTCAAAAATAGATCATCATTGACAGAGCTATTGTGATTTTTGCCTTGGCTTTCTAAGGCTGCTAATAATTATTTCCCTTCTTTGAGTTTCAGCTTTCTGAGCCTGAGAAGTTCTGGCCCCAAAACTCCTTCTCTTAGGACCAGACTGAATTTTAAAAGAAAGATAGTGAATTCTGTTTTGGACAAATTCAGGGTTTTTTTAAGATACCTATAGGATCTTTTTGAAATAATCAATAACCACTTAACACCATGGGATTCAATAGGATGTACACACACACACGTGTGTGTATGTGTGTGTGTGCCTAATTATATATGTGTATGTGTGTGTATATATGTATGTATGTGTGTATATATATATATATACACATATACATATATATGTATGAAAATCAGCTGAATACAAAGAATGAATAAACCTATGAAAGCTAATACAGCCAACAAATGAGAAAAGGTAGACAGAAAAAGAAAGAGCCTTGGGGTATATCCCTATTTACTGCTTGTAACATCTATGGAAATACAGGAAAGGTGAGTAAAAAAAAAAAAAAGAATGGTCAAGAGTGGAGAACCAAGATAGATCAATGTTCTGAAAAGCCAGAGAAGAAAGAGTATGATCTATGGTATCAAATGCTGCAGAGAGATCAAGTAAAATGAAAGTTAACAATAGGTCTTTAGATTAGACAATTAGGGGATCATTAGTAATTTCATGGGGAGCCATTTTAGTTGACTTTTGAGGTCAAAGCCAGTGTAGAGCCAAATTATACAACTGTTATCCAAATAACATGTAATATTTTGCAATTGTATATTCATAGAAAATATCCCCCAGGCCTGGACCACACTCACTCATTTCTCACTTTTAGATTCATTTTTGTTTTAAAGCCCAGATCAGATATCATTTCTTCTATTAAGCCTGGTTTAATTTTCTCAGCAGATCAAGTTCTAGACCAGAAGTATCAAACTCACCACTGGGTATGCCCCAGCAAAACTCCTGAATGCAATCTGAACCAGATTAAAAAGTAAATTGGGAATTTCATTCTGGAAAGATGGCAGAGTAGATCAAAAATTTTTAGGCTCTCCGTGTTTCCTCCAGAAATATATAGAAAACCATCATGAGATGAATGCACAGAAACAAAGATAAAGGGGTAAAGCAGTTACCTTCCCAGGACATCTTGAGAAGACTTCATAGAAGACTCCAAGGGCTGAGGGTTAATCTGAGTAAAGTAGACACCTTTAGGGTGACTCCACTGAATCAACAAACCATAGGTCCTGAGGAAAGCAGACTAAGCCACAAGAAATTTCACCTCATGAATTTTTATTTCACAACCGCAGAAAATTTCACATCTTTCAAGAACTTTTAACTCACAAAATTTCATTTTAAAAACATCAGAGGCTGAGTGAAGAAAGATTGAAGGACTTTCAGTCTGGAAATAGATTTTGCTATTTCCAGAAATCAGACATAGCAGGGCTGGACCAGACTGATCCCTGGTGGTGACTTTGGATGAAGAAAAATGAGCACATGCTTGGTGAGCAAGAATATTTTGGGAACAGCAAGGCTGGGACTTAGGAAAGAAAGAGAAGTCCCTGAGATTGAGTCCCTGGACAGAATTCTGGAAAAAACAGTAAGAAAATCCTGAAAATAGGGCAGCATTATCCACAACTCTGGATTAAAACTTAATAGCAACAATATTAAGTTGCTTAAAATCAAATAAGACAAATTAAAAATAAAAATGATTAAGCAAAGAAAAAAAGAACTTAACCATTGATAGCTACTTTGGTAGAAAAGAAGATCTGGGTTCATATTCAGAGGAAGATAGTGAGGTTAAAAATGACATTCTTATCTAAAATAATAATGTCAAATGGTTACAAGCCCCAAAATAAATCTTAGAAGAACTTAAAAAGGAATTTAAAAATCAAATAAGAGCTAACAAGGGAAAATAAGAAAACAGAAATAAAAGAAATCCAAAACATTATGAAAAGAAAGGTAACTAATTTTTTTAAAAATGCAAAATTTTAAAAGAAAATAATTCTCTGAAAATTAGAATTGGGAAGTGTGGCCAAATGATGTTATAGATATCAAGATAAAATGAAACTAGGGAAAACAGAAGAATCTGAAACATCCCATTAGTAAAACAACTGATGTGGAGAACAGATTGAGGAGGGACAATGTAAGAATTGTTGAACTACTTGAAAGTTATGATTTCTAAAAAAGGACTTGGATACATTACTATAAGAAACTATTAAGGAAAATGGCTCTGAAGTTCTAGAAGAAGGTAAAGTAGACATAGAATATACCAACCAGTTGTGAAATGATCCAACCATTCTGGAGAACAATTTGGAACTATGCCCAAAGGACTATCAAACTGTGCGTACGCTCAGCAATGTCTCTCCTAAGTCTGGATATCAAAGAGATCATAAAAAGGGGAAAAGGATCCACATGTGCAAAAACATTTGTAGCAGCCCTTTATGTCAAGGAATTGGAAATTTTGTGGATACCCATCAATTTGGAATGACTGAATAATTTGTGGCATGTGTATGTAATGGAATATAATTGTTCTATAAAAATGATGAGTATGCTAATCACAAAAGCCTGGAGAGACTTACATGAACTGATGCTGAGTGATGTGAACAGAGCCAAGAGAACATTGTACATATGAACAACAAGATTATGCAGTGACCAATCATAATAGACTTGTCTCTTCATCAATGAGGTGATTTAAGATGAGACTTGTGATGAAAAATGCCATCCACATCCAGAAATGGAACTGTGGAAATTGAATATGGATTAAAGTATAGCATTTTCATGTTTGTTATCATATGCCAACAAACTGAATGATTTAAGTGGTAGAAGAATATTTGCAAAATATGAAATATGCAAAAATATGAAAACCTTCTGCTAGGTTAGCAGAAGAAGAAATAGACTATCTAAATAGACCTATTTTAGGAAAAGAAATTGAGCAAGCTATAAATGAGCTTCCTAAGAGAAAAACACCAGGATCAGGTGAATTTACAAATTACTTCTGAAAAATCTATTCAAAGATCAATTAATTTTAATATTAAATAAATTATTTGGTATAATAAAGAAAGGATTCGACCAAACTCCTTTTGTTAAAAAATAAAATGATACTAATACCTAAACCAAAAAAGAGTGAAAACAGAAAAAGGAAATTACAGGCAAATTACATTAATTAATATTGATATAAAAATCCAAAATAAAATATTTGACAAAAGATTACAATATCTTACAAAGATAACACTTTATGAATAAGTGGGATTTATGCCAGAAATGTAGAGATGGTTTAACATAAGGAAAATTGTGAACGTAATTGGTCACATCAATAATAAAAGTAAGAGTAATCATATGATTATCAATAGATGCAGAAAAGATCTCTGATAAAGTTCAATACTCATTTCTATTAAAAACACTTGAAAATATTGGTATAAATTTATTTTTCCTTAGATTGATAAAAAAAGATTTATCTAAAACTATCAGCAAGCATTATTTCTAATGGAAATAAATTAAATAAATTAATAAATAATAAATAAATTAATGACCTTCCCAATAAGATCAGGTGATGGATTCCCATTGTTACAAATACTATTTAATACAGTATTGGAAATTTTATCAATAACATTACAAGAAGAAGAAGTTAAAGGAATCAGAGAGGAAATGAGATAGTAAAACTATCTCTTTTTGCAAATATATGATGTTCTTGGAAAATCCCAAAGACTCAATTTAAAAATTAGTTGAAACAATAATTTTAGGAAAGTAGCAGGATATAAAGTAAACCCACATAAATCATTAGTGTTTCTATATATCATAAATAAATTCTACAAGAAGAGTAAAAAAAAAAATTGCATTTAAATAACTCTAGATAATATAAAATACCTGGAAACATACCTGCCAAAACAAGCCCAGGAACTACATAAACAAAATTGGCAAAGCAAAAAGTCAAGAATATAAAAGGAAATGGTGGGGGAAAGTATTAAGGAAGGACATTTATCAATAATAGATCTTAAACTGTATTATAAGGTAGTAATTATCAAAACTATCTGGTAGTGATCAGTAAGCATCATATGCAATGGGGAAAAACTGGAACCTTTCACAGTAAGATCTGGAGTGAAGCAAGGTTGTCCACTATCACCATTATTATTCAATATTGTATTAGAAACATTAGCCTCGGCAATAAGAGTTGAGAAAGAGATTAAAGGAATCAGAATAGGCAATGAGGAAACCAAACTATCACTCTTTGCAGATGATATGATGGTATACTTAGAGAACCCTAGAGATTCTACTAAAAAGCTATTAGAAATAATTCATAACTTTAGCAAAATTGCAGGTTATAAAATAAATCCCCATAAATCCTCAGTGTTTTTATACATCACCAACAAAATCCAACAGCAAGAGATACAAAGAGAAATTCCATTCAAAATAATTGTCTATAGCATAAAATATTTGGAAATCTATCTAACAAAGGAAAGTCAGGAATTATATGAGCAAAATTACAAAAAACTTTCCACACAAATAAAGTCAGACTTAAATAATTGGAAAAATATTAAGTGCTCCTGGATAGGCTGAGCAAATATAATAAAGATGACAATACTCCCTAAACTAATCTATTTATTTAGTGCTATACCAATCAAACTTCCAAGAAAAATATTTTAATGATCTAGAAAAAATAACAACAAAATTCATATGGAATAATAAAAGGTCGAGAATCTCAAAAGAATTAATGAAAAAAATCAAATGAAGGTGGCCTAGCTGTACCTGATCTAAAACTATATTATAAAGCAGGAGTCACCAAAACCATTTGGTATTGGCTAAGAAATAGATTAGTTGATCAGTGGAACAGGTTAGGTTCACAAGACAGAATAGTCAACTATAGCAATTTAGTGTTTGACAAACTCAAAGATCCTAACTGTTGGGATAAGAATTCATTCTTTGACAAAAACTGCTGGGATAACTGGAAATTAGTATGGCAGAAATTAGGCATGGACCCACACTTAACACCGTATACCAAGATAACATCAAAATGGGTCCATGATTTAAACATAAAGAATGAGATTATAAATAAATTGGAGGAACATAGGATAGTTTATCTCTCAGACTTGTGGAGGAGGAAGAAATTTCTGACTAAAGATGAACTAGAGACCATTATTGATCACAAAATAGAAAATTTTGATTACATCAAATTAAAAAGCTTCTGTACAAACAAAACTAATGCAAACAAGATTAGAAGGGAAGCAACAAACTGGGAAAACATCTTCATAGTTAAAGGTTCTGATAAAGGCCTCATTTCCAAAATATATAGAGAACTGACTCTAATTTATAAGAAACCAAGCCATTCTCCAGTTGATAAATGGTCAAAGGATATGAACAGACAATTTTCAGATGATGAAATTGAAACTATTACCACTCATATGAAAGAGTGTTCCAAATCATTATTAATCAGAGAAATGCAAATTAAGACAACTCTGAGATACCACTACACACCTGTCAGATTGGCTAAGATGACAGGAAAAAATAATGATGAATGTTGGAGGGGATGCAGGAAAACTGGGACACTGATACATTGTTGGTGGAGTTGTGAACGAATCCAATCATTCTGGAGAGTAATCTGGAATTATGCCCCAAAAGTTCTCAAACTGTGCATACCCTTTGACCCAGCAGTGCTACTACTGGGCTTATACCCCAAGGAAATACTAAAGAAGGGAAAGGGACCTGTATGTGCCAAAATGTTTGTGGCAGCTCTGTTTGTAGTGGTTAGAAACTAGAAAATGAATGGATGCTCATCAATTGAAGAATGGTTGGGTAAATTGTGGTATATGAATGTTATGGAATATTATTGTTCTGTAAGAAATGACCAGCAGGATGAATACAGAGAGGCTTGGAGAGATTTACATGAACTGATGCTAAGTGAAATGAGCAGAACCAGGAGATCATTATATACGTCAACAACGATACTGTATGAAGATGTACTCTGATGGAAGTGGACTTCTTTGACAAAGAGACCTAATTCAGTTTCAATTGATCAATGATGAACAGAAGCAGCTACACCCAAAGAAAAAACACTGGGAAATGAATGTAAACTGTTTGCATTTTTGTTTTTCTTCCCAGGTTATTTTTACCTTCTGAATCCAATTCTCCCTATGCAACAAGAGAACTGTTCGATTCTGCACACATATATTGTATCTAGGATATACTACAACATATTCAACATATATAGGACTGCTTGCCATCTAGGGGAGGGGTGAAGGGTGGGAGGGAAAAATGGGAACAGAAGTGAGTGCAAGGGATAATGTTGTAAAAAAATTACCCTGGCATGGGTTCTGTCAATAAAAAGTTATTATAATTAAAAAAAAAAACCTATCTGGTAGTGGCTAAGAAATAGAAAGATAAATTAATGGAATAGAGTAAACCATAATTAACAGTAGCAAGTAAACACAATAATCTTGTATTTGACAAGTATAAAGACTTAAGATTTGGGGATAAGAATTCATTGATAAAATTTGGGGGGAAACTGGAAAGCAGTATGGCAGAAAACACCATATACTAAGATACGGTCAAAATGGACATGTGACCTAGATAGAGATTTTACAAGAAAATTAGAAGAACCTGGAACTTATCAGATTTATAGATAAGTGAAAGAATGAGGAATAGAACAGAGATTGAGAGAAAAATTGGATGTAAAATAGATAATTTAACATACATTAAATGAAAAAGATTTTGTACAAATATAGCCAAGATTAAAAGGGAAGCAGTAAATTGGGAGGGGAGATTTTATACATAGTTTATTCCATTAAGGTCTCATCTAAACTATATAAATAACTTTGTCAAAGCTATAAGAATATATCACTCCCCAAGTGATAAATGGTCAAAGGATATAAACAGGCATTTTCCAATGAAGAAATGAAAGCAATTTATAACCATATTAAAATGCTCTAAATCATTATTGATTAGAGAAATGCAGATTGAAAAAACCTTGAGTTATCATTTTACACCAGGTTTATTAAATTGACAGAAGGAGAAAGTGACAAATGTTGGAAAGAATGTGGGAAAACTGTGACACTGATTCATTGTTGGTGGAATTGTAAAATAATTCAACCATTTTGGAGAGCAATTATGAATTATGTACAAAGAGTTATTAAATTACATATACTCTTTGCCCCAGCAATAGGACTTGGTAAATTTTCAAGATTATTAAGAGAAAAGAAAAAGAAGTTATATGTTCTAAAATGTTTCTAGCAGTTTTTTTTTGTGGTGTCAAAGAACAGAAATTGAAGGGATGCTCATCATTTAGGGAATGGCTGAACAAGTTGTGGTATGATTGTGATAATACTACTATACTATTAGAAATGATAAGATTGATGATCTTAGAAAAACATGGAAAGACTTTCATAGAATAATGAAGATCAAAATGAACAGAACCAAGAAAACATTGTTTGCAGTAACAGAAATATTATTTTAAGAATGAGCAAAAATAATTATTTTGACTATTATAAATACCCAAATTAACAATACACAATATATATCCCAAATAACCAAAATAATTATCTACATCAAGAGAAAGAGCTGATATAAATAGAAGTATAAAAAGAATAATTTTTATATATTTTTATATGTATATGTATTTATATATATGTGTGTATATATATTATGTATACCCATTTGTGTCTAATGGTAGCTATCTATAGGTTAGGGAGGGAAGGGAAGAAAAAAAAGGGAAAATTTTATATGATAACTTTATTATATATTTAAAAGGAATAGCAAGTTGCTCATAATGGATTTGTAGTTTCATATGCAATCATCTTTTTTATTGCACAATGTTATGGAAATTCTTGTTTTATTCCATAAATTTAAAAGTTTATATATCTAAAAAGATATATAGATATCTATTATATACATATATATATATATATATATATAATCTATATATCTAAAAAGATCATTTAATTTCCATGTGAAAACAAAAGGGAACCTGCTGAGCCTATCCATTTGACCTTTCTAGGTGGAGCAGTACATAGAACCCTGGGTCTACAATCAGGAAGACCCAAGTTTAAATCTGTTCTCAGACATTTTCTATCTGTCTGACCTTGGCCAGATCATTTATCTATTGCCTACCTCAATTCTCTCAGCTGTAAAATGGGGGTAATAATAGCACTTACCTCATTGAGTTGTCTTGAGGATTAAATAGGATTATATTTTAAAAGTACACTACCTAGCACATACTAAGAGCTTAATAAATGCTTGTTTTCTTCCCTTCATAGTAATAATTGTTAGGAATTTTTTTTTTTGCTTTCATCCTAAATTTTCATCTTTGCTATTTTCAAACATTAATTTTATCTTATAGTACAATCAGAAAGAGGAAAATTATATAACTATAGTTTATATAATGCTTTGTGATTTGCATGCTGCTATATGTTATCTCATTTGATCCTTATAACAATCCTGAGAGGTGTATGCTATTATTGTTCTCATTTTCCTTGTTTTTCAGGCAAATAGAAGTGACTTGCCCTGAATCACACGAATGTCTATGGATGAATTTGAACTCAGATATTCTTGACTTTTTTCTATCTATTGCATCGCTTTGCTACCTGGATGAACATAGAAAAAAGGGGGAAGGTATTCAAGAAAGAGAGATTAAGGGAAGCTGAACAAAATTTGTGGGCATGGGAGGGAAACAAGGCAGGAGCATGAGTTAGTGAACAATTCCTAGACCAATTCTGTAGAGGAAAAGTTTGTGGGGAAGAATAATTGGTTAAAAGATTGAAAAGATAGGTTTGAGGAGTTCCAATAATAATAGTAACAATAGCTAATATACATTTAGCATTTTAAAGTTTGTGAAGGGTTTTTATAAATATTTTCTCAATTTATCCTCACAGCAATCCTGGGAGGGAAGTACTATTACTATTCCTATTTAACAGATAAGGAAACTAAAGTATTCAGTGATTATCTGGGCTCACACAGTCAATAGGAATTGAAGGCTATATTTGAACTCAGGATTTTCAACTCTAAGTTCTATATTCTAACCATTATATGAGGCAGCTGCTTCTGACTGTTAAGTCTTTCTTGGCACAGATAATGTCCAGTATTTCCAGTTGATTTGGATCAGTCTTACATAGACATGCCACCTCTTCTAATGGGAAAAGTAAAATCTTCCCCTTAGTTAAAAGAACAATAGTATTAAAAAGCAAAACAAAGCACTAGAATTCTAAGTATTGCCTGCCATGTGAACATCTCTCAACCTGATAATAGAACACAAACAGCCATTTTCCTCCCATTTCTTCTTCCCCATTTATTTCTTATTCCCACACAGTGTCCAGAAGTTAATGAAAGATTGCAGCCAAGTATTAAAAGAGTTAAAAATAGCAAAACAATTTTTTCAATTAGATCCAATTAAGAAGATCTAGATATCTGGAACATGAAGTCAAACTGCTGGTACCTGATTCTTTTTTGAAAAGGAAGTTCTTTCTGAATATGTTGTCATGCATAATCATCTCTTAGTGAGTATCCTTTTATTTTGTTAGTGGTCCAGCAGCCAATGATGTTTATGGGATCATTTTTCTTTTAAAAATCCTGTAAACACTTGGGGACTGGGACTGAGTGTATTTATACTATATGGCTATTATGGAGACCTTATTCAAGTCCTCAGCTTCTGCTACTACCAGTCACTAAAAAGCATAGTCCATCACAGTTGCAAACTCGAACAATTCCAAGTTACTTGGACATGTGATCTCATTTTGTAGCTGCCAGTGAAAAGTGGTCCATGTATTAGTTGGCTGCCTGCATATAAATGGACTAGAGCCTCCAATGACCATAGTGAGAGAAAAGAGAAATTATTACTGTTTTCCACATTTGGTCATTGCCATGGAACATAGCCTCTATCTCTTAGGAGACAGGTTATGTGTGGAAAGAGGTATCCATCATCTGACATGGCTAATGTGTTGATTTGTTTTGCTTGTCTGTATTTGGTTATGAGAAAAGTTCTATGGAGTTTCCCTTTATATCAGTGAATAGTGATAGCAATGTAATTTTTTAAAAATGATATCAATAAAACATTAAAAGCTATGTTCATTATAAGGTAAGAGCCAATTAAAATGTCAGTGGTCCTCTCTGGTGGTGTTCCTGCTAAATCCCTTCTCTGATGCCATAAAACTCTGAACTCTTATGCATAAATTTCTATTCGAGATTGTAAAGTAATAACTTATGTAAATGTATTTCTTTAAAATTTACAAGTGCTTTCCTTATACTCTTGTGAGATAAAGTTTAACAATCATTCATCTAACCCCCCCCCCAAAAAAAAGATGAAAGAATAGCTTTTAGAGATTGAGGGTCTTGACACATTGTTGTATAGCCAGTGCTCAGGTAACTGAGCTGGAATTCAAACAGAGGTTTCAGTTGGAATTCAAACAGAGGTTTTCAGCTTTGGAGTCTAGTGATCTTTCCCCTATTCCTGTCTTATTGCCTTAATATACTGTAAGTGTAGGGAACATGTTATGTATTATTTCTCTGAGTACCTACTACACATATTTTGCATAATAGATATAATAGACAATGCCTAGATGCTTGTATGAATGAAAGGATAAATGTTAAAAAAAGACATGGTTTGATTTTTGCTTGCTGTCTCTGAAAGTTCAACCTATTGGCTTAGCACCATAACTCAACCCCTTTTGGTCAGGTTACCCAATATTAGTACTGACTGGCACAGAAAAATGAGAAGGAATGAGACTTGGTATTTTCTTATTTATTTTTACCTCCACAGACCTTCTAAATACAAATCAGAAGATTTTCTGAGTTGCTGAAAACATATAAAGCTCCTTTAATGCAGGTCATGGCTCTTGGAACCTTTGAGTCAAGAGGAATAATTGATTAAGTTGCAACTTAATCAATTAAGTCCTGAAACAGCTGAACTATGTTTTTCTTTAATCATAAAACCTTAGATTGTTAGAGCTGAAAAGAAGCCCACAAATCATTCAATATGCCTTCCCATTTTACATATTAACACATTCTCCCTATATATAGCCTCTGTATTTGAAGAATAAAAACAAAGGATGATAGTTCACAGGTATTATTTGGGGAAGGGCTGCTTTAACCTTCAAAGCCTAATATGAACATTCCACTGAATTTCTGTCTGCAAATTGGGAAATATTTTTGAGATTGGACATCTGCTTATGTCACTAAGCAGAGGAAAGGCTGGGAAAGCAAAGATAAAAAGGTAAAAAAAATAAGTCAGCTGGAGGCAATCCATGTAGACAACTATGAACTAGGGTCAAAAGGAGGCCTTGTGTATATTTTTAAAAAAGATTAGGCATGATTCAGGCCAGAAATGGAGAACTGAAGAGGAGGAGGAGGAGAAGGAAAGTGGTTCCAATCCCATCCAGTCTAATGATCAAAGGTGATTCCCACCTGAAATGATCCATGTAAAATGATCCAAAGGTCTTTGTCAACCATCTCTGGATAGCTTCCTTCTTTTCATCTTGTCCACCCACACACTCCAATCCCAATCTCCCAAGCACAGTGAAAGGGAAAAAAAGGCCCATGTCAGGGAAAGAGAAGAAGATTTTTGTTGTTAGTCAATTCTATGTAGGCTCAATAGCTAAATTTGACTTAGAATAAGTCTTAAATCTCATAGAATAAAAGTTCAGCTGAAATGGCCTTGTCTCCAGTGCTGAGTTTATCACCCTTTCATGTACCAATTGTTCTATGTCTTCTACCTGCAATATACGAGTTTTAGGGCAATGAATTCTTGCCATATAAGTACTAGTTGGAGAAATAGCTGATTCTCAGCCTGGAATAAAGTAGACTCAAGGATTGTGCTAGAGTCAGCTTGAACCAGCTCTTAAGAGTCAATTGTTAAATTTTTAAGGTGATCCCAAGTGCTATAAATCAGGGCTGGATTTGTTGTTTTGTTGATTATCTAGATTAGAGATCAGACAAACCATGGCCAACATCTAGGTCACTAATTCTTCTTTGTATACTGCAAGCTAAGAATGCCAGATCTGGCTTTGAGTTTTAATTTGCCAATCTTTTGTCTAGACTTAATAAAGTCATAGAGAAAATATCAATAATACAGATTAAACTTTCTTATTAAAGCTTTTTATTTCAAAATATACGCTTGGATAATTTTTCAACATTGACCCTTGCAAAACCTTGTGTTCCAAATTTTCTCCTCCTTCCCCTCATGGGGAAGTAGATCCAATATATGGTGAACGGCTTAAAATATATGTTAAATCCAATATATGTATACATATTTATACAATTATCTTGCTGCACAAGAAAAATCATATCAAAAAGGGAAAAATGAGAAAGAAAACAAAATGCAAGCAAATAATGACAAAAAGAGTAAAACTCCTATGTTGTGATCCACGCTCAGTTCCCACAGTCCACTCTCTGGGTGTAGAAGGCTCTCTTCATCACAAGATCATTGGAACTGGCCTCAATCACCTCATTGTTGGAAAGGATCACTTCCATCATAAGTGATCATTGTATAATACTGATGTTGCCATGTACAATAATCTCCTGATGCTGCTCATTTCACCTAGTATCATTTCATGTAAGTCTCTCCAGGCCTCTTTAAAATCAACCACTGATTATTTCTTATAGAACAATAATATTCCATAACATTCATATACCACAACTTATTCAGCCATTCTCCAACTGATGGCTATCCATCTACTCAGTTTCCAGTTTCTTGCCATTCTGCAAAGGGCAGCCACAAACATTTTTGCTCATGTGGGTCCCTTTCCCTCCTTTAAGATTTCTTTGGGATATAAGCCCAGTAGAAGCACTGCTGGATCAAAGGGTATGCACAATTTGATAACTTTTTGAGCATAGTTCAAAATTGCTTTCCAGAATGCCTGCATCTATTCATAATTCATATTAAACTTAAATATATAGATAGATAAATTGCTTGTTAGCAGTTTATCCTTGGGTACAAGGCTGTCACATGGGGGAGGCATTATAATAATTATTACTATTATTGTTGTATTGTTATTGTTTCAAAGACAGAACTAGGAACAATTTGGGAAACAATGAAAAGAAAAATTTTAGAACTATACAAAAGTGTAATAGACTAATGGAATTCCTCCATATCTGGAGACTTTCAACCGTTTGTTGGGGGATATTGCAAAAGGATTCTTGCTCAAAAACAGATTGCATTTGGGGATTTCTGGATCTGCCACTAACTAGCTGTGTAACCCTAGGCAAATCACTTAGTCTCTGCATGCCTTTCTCCTTATGTGTAAAACAAGGTACTTAGATTAATGATTTTTAATATCTCCTTTTGAGATTCTGTCTCATTTGACCCTGAGATTCTATGATGAGTGCCTATAAAGTAGGCTGCGTCCTCTCACTTTATCAAGGCAAGAACACTTCTTTATGTTTGAGTCGATCAAACACAGGCTTTAGATTGATTGTGGAAAACTTCATCAATTTAAAAGTCCTTATGAGTCACTGAATGAACTAGAGCGACTTACAAAAAAAGTATGCATAAATTGGTGGAGGAAATTTGGTCCTACCCACATTTGTTGTCCATAAAATAGCAGACTAAGTTGTAACTCAGGGATTCAATTGAGCATCTACCAGCCTGAAAGGAGAACCTAAAAAGGGAATGGCTTCAGTAGGAGCTAGACCCTATCCAGGTTCTATCTTGCCTTTAGACTTCTCTTTCCTCCCACTTTTGCTCCCACCTCTTTACTGGAAAGGGACATAAGGTGCCTCTAAAGACCAAGGCAGGGTATTTAGTCTTTTCCCTCTGCATTCTAGCAGGATCCCTAAAACAGCTGATATAAGTAAGAGCAAAAAACAATGGTAGACATACTGAAAAAAAAAAGTCAGAATTATATGAGGATTCCTACAGAAAAGCTGAACCATACCATAAGGAAAGCTTCATGAGAACACCACAAAAGAATAAAATAAAAGAGGGCTTCCAACAATCAAGATCTGTGAATTACCCCTGGCCTCATGTGCTCTCTAACTTTGAGCTCACTTTTCCCTGTACTTTATGTGTACTGATGAGAAATTGTGTCAGATTTGGCAAAGGGAAATGTTTTGTACCAACTGTTGTTGCTATACCATCCTTTTAACATATCCTTTTTAAAATTAAGTCTGGATGAGTGATAGAAACTATCTGGTTATCATTGGAAGTACATTAGTGGGGATTCATGAGTTAATAACATTCAAAATAAAATAAATAGAAATAAAAATAAATTAGAAAATAACCTCCAAACCCTTCAAAATCATCTCAAACACTGAAGGGGAGTGTAGCAGCTGCCCTCTGGGGACTTAACCTGCCACTGCTAATGGGGCTGAGAAAATATCTTCAGAGCATGTACCCTGTGCTTTAATTCAAAATTTACCTTAGGCTTACCAAATACAGTATGAAGTCTCCCTTTAACTAGTGTTTCTTGGTATCTTAGGATTCCAAAACTTAGATCAGCCTGGCTCCAGAACTAATTAACCCATGACCCTGGGCAAGGTATTTGAAGTCTTTTTGCCTCCTCTTCCTTGTCGACAAAATGGGAATATCAGTTACCACCTTTCACACAAAAATTCTAGGAGCTTGTAAAGAGCCACAAGTATCTCAAGGGACTAGTACTCTGTAAATGGAAACCAAAAATGAGTCTGGATTGAATCAATGTTTCCTTGAACCAACTGCTATTTTAACAGAGAGGATTTACAGAAAACGTATACTCTTAGACTCAAAACTGAAAGGGAGTTTTGCATCATCTGGTCCATTCCCCTAATTTTGTATGGTGATTTTACCTTATTATCATTCCCAAAGCTATCTTGTGTAGACTAAAGGAACAGAGCAGATACAGAATAATCTGTACAAACTAATATGTGATGTGAATTAATTTTGATAGATTAGTTCATTTTGGGGGACCCAATTTTCTTAATTAGTGGATTCAGCTCCCTGTCAGGTCTCAAATTGCTTTTTTTCCTTTAAAAAATTTTTTTTTTTTTTTTTTTTACAATTTTAGGTCATTAACTCATCCAAGGCAATAAAGAAATCACTTTGTTTTCATTTTGCTATCTTGAATGTAATTTGCATTTATCTATGAAATTTTTGTCTGCTTTTCTCTCCCAATAGAATATAAAAAATGTAGGGATTTGTTTTTGGTTTTGGAATTTATTCGCTGCCCTTGGTGCACTGCCTGTCATATAATTACTATTTAATAAATGCTTATTGGCTTCAATTGAAAAGCACAATATAAGCCTGGACAATTTCAGTATGTTTTTCTACTCTGGGTAAAGACTCTAGTGCCATTATTGAGGGAATTTCTTCTACTTGAGAAGATGGCTAATGGGGGGAAAAGTCTCCCTCTGAGTGACAAATCCCCACTTGTTTAGCAGTGACTTGGGCCCTGGGTATTAATGCTGATGTTCAATAACACTGTGTCTGCTCCTGATGTAAATGACTCACTGTTACCTGAAATCCCTGCAGAGCAGGTCAGGAGATTGATACAAAACTGAATCCAGCTTTTCTGACTTTCCCCCAGATCTATGAGACTCTTGTGTTTTTTTTTAAAATAAATGTGCATTTTTTTCTAACTTCATTAAAAATTGTCTGAATATTAGATGCTAAATGTGGCCAGTTTTATGGCCCAATTAACATCTTGGTTTTCCATTGGGGTCTCCTATAAAAAGAAAATGGTTCAAGTCAAAATTCAACCCTAAGAAAAGAGGTGATAGAAGGGAGGAAAGAGGATTGGGAGACTAAGTAAAATAGAAGGGAAAGGTCTAGGATTGCAAGAATTGTAGGCAGCATAATCCATGAATTCATGAAAAACTTTAATAGGATTTATTTTGATGTAATGAAATGGGAAAAAAAGACCCAGACCAGAAGTTAGGAGATCTAAGTTCAAGCTTTAACTTTGTTGAATATTTGATGTCTGAGTCACTGAATCTCATAAATCATAGAAGTGATTGGACTAAATCATCACCATCAACAATAGGACACATTTATTAAACACCAATGATGTACCAAGCACTGTGCTAAGTGCTATGAATAGAGAGATGAGGAAACAAGGTTCACCCTCAAGAAGTTTATAGTCTAATATGGGAGAAAACATACAAATAATTGTGTGCAAGATATATACAGTGTCAATAGAATGTAACTTCAAAAGAAAGGCACTAAATAAAAGGGGGAAAGGTGTCTACTTGCAGTTGTCAACAGGATTCAAGCTGAGTTTTAAAGAAAGCAAAGAAAGCAGGAGGCAGAGGTGAGAAATGAGAACATCCTAGACATGAAAGTCATTTGATGAAAAAAGACAAGGAGTCAGAGATGGAATTGTGTGTGACAGAGTAATCAGAGCACCAGTGTCAATGAATTGTAGGGTGGACAGAGAGGAAGAAAATATAAGATTTGAAAGGTAGAAAGATGTCAGAAAGTGTAGGACTTTAAAAAACAAACAAAGGTCTCTACTGAGTGTGTATTCCAAGGAAAGCATAAAAAAGGGGAAAGGATCCTCATGGGCAAAAATGTTTGTAGCAACCCTTTTTGAAGTGACAAGGAATGGGACTTCAGCTGAGGAAAGGATAAATAAATTATGATATTTAATGTAATGGAATATTATTGTTCTATAAGAAATGATGAGCAGGTTGATTTCAGAAAATTCTGAAAAGACTTACATGAGCTACTGCTAAGTGAAGTGAGCAGAACCAAGAGAACATTGTGCACAGTAAGATTATGTGAGGATTAACTGTGATGGATTTAGCTCTTCTCAACAGTGAAGTGATTCAAGGCAATTACAACAGACTTATGTTGGAAAGTACTATCTGCATCCACCAAGAAACTATGGAGACGGAATATGGATCATAATATAGGATTTTCACTTTTTTGTTGTTGTTTGCATGAATTTTGTTTTTCTTTATCATTTTTTTCTTTTCTGATCTGATTTTTATTATGCAGCATGATAAACATGGAAATATGTTTAGAAGAATTGTACATGTTTAGCCTATATTGGATTGCTTGCTGTCTTGGATGGGGAGAAAAATTTGGAACACAAGGTTTTGCAGAGGTTAATGTTAAAACAATCTTTGTATGTATTTGGAAAAGTAAAACACCTTAAAAATTTTTAAAAAGTCAAACAAATGATTTTCTTTTTTATCCTGGACATATTATAGTATCACTAGAGTCTGAGTTGGGTGAGAGGATTATACCTATATTTTAGGAAGGTCATTTTCTTTTGACAACTGAACATAATTATTGTGGGATAAGTAGAGACTTAATGCAAGGAAACCAACCAACAAACTACTGCAATTATTCTAGTTTGAGGTCCTAGGAACCTAATAAGATCTTCATTCTAACATTCCATGAAAGATTTGAATATATTTCAGGGTGACCTTTACAACATCCCTGTTAACCAATGAATAAGGAGAATTGCCAGAAAGCTTTTATTTTCTTAGATTTTGGGAAGGGAAAGGAGAAAGGCAAACTTAAAAAAAATTACTTATTGAAGCAAATATGTTTAAAATTAGTTTATTTTAGAAAGAAAAAGTCATGTTTAAGGATTCCTGTGGATGGAAATGTCTGTATAATTGTAGGATATTTGATTATGATGTGAAAAAGAAAGCACATATTCTACTCTGCCCCCCCTTTAATTTGCACATGACAAGTGGTCATTCAGACATTGTTTGAAACTTTTGGTATCAGGAACCCAATACCTTAGAAGCCAAGCTCATTTCATTTTGCAGGTCTTTCCAATGATTAGTTCTCCCATTGTCAGCCAAAGTCTTCTTGCCTATCCTCCACTGATCCTAGCTTTGCTCTCTGAAGGCACACAGAATAACTCAAATCCTTTGTTAATAGGACTGCCCTTTAAAAATGAAAAGATCATGATTTTTCTTTTGTAACTTGGTGAATATGGATATACATTTAGAAGAATTGTGCATGATCAACCTATATGAGACTGCTTGCTGTCTTAGGGAGGGAGTGGGAGGAAACGAGGGAGAAAACTTTGAAGCACAAAATTTTGCAAAAGTGAATGTTGAAAACTACCTTTGCACATATTTGGAAAAAAAATAATATTGAATGAGAAAAAATAAATCTAAGATTCTAAGATCCAAATAATAATGATAAATAAAAATTTTAAAATGAGAACATTGGATATTATATTTGACCTAAGTCTTCTATTCTTCAGACAACATGCATTCTGCTGTTAACTCACTAAGTTCATTATTTGATTTTGTTCTCGGTGGGAGGAAGAGGGTATAATGATATACTTAACAAAAAGTGGGAAAGGAAGGGTGTAAATCAAAAAGCTATTCTTGACATTGGGTAACCATTGACAATATTATCAATAGCTCATTGATAGTTTTATATTGGCCAAATCCAACCAGTCCCTTTCTTCCTCTCCCCAAGTTTTAACTTTTTGAAACAGGTCCAAAGTGGACAGGTCATATAATACACAGTACCTCCTAACTTCAAGCATATTTCAAGAGCTTAGGACTGTCAAAAAATCTCTGTCACAGTAGAATATTTTGTTTGATTCTCCACAAAAACAATCTATTTCTGAAAACATTACATGGGGTTGATGAAAGTTACTCTATAAGATCTCAAGAACATGGTTCAGAGGGTAAAAATGTGTACCAGATGATACTAGAATCTCACTAAATTCCGAAAGAAATTCAGGAGCTTGAACAGATGGTTTACTAAAACAGTTCTCTTGAATATCATAGAAATCCTCAGGTAATATCCATTGTGCTTGATCAGAGGAATTGAAGACTGGATAGAATATTACCATAGTTCATAAAATGATAGAGCCAAAAAGTACACATGAAAGAAATTAAGTCATTTTATGTGGAGTTTCTTTTTTCCTGTTTGGAATTCCTATTTATAATATATTATAGGAAGAACCACATGACTTCCATGGCATATAAATGAAGATTTTCTTTTTTCTTGGTGATAGAAGTGAAATACTGTGCCTTGGGAAGAAGAGTTCCAATCCAAGGAAAAGATTCTAATGAGTCCTAATGGCACTCATATAAATCAACAGGGATCTTTGGAAAGGAAAAAAAACCAACATATTCTGTTGTCCTTTTGAATTTATATGCTTTACTGAGACTGGAAAGGAACTACACTATTTACTTGTCCTTCTCTTCCTCAGATGAATTTCCCCCAAAAACATTTGAATGAAAACAGCACTTGACACTGCTTGGGAATAAACATCCTCCTCTACAATTCATATGTGTAAAACCACTCTTCCTACCTTAATGTAAACATATGCCTGTGTTGAAAATGGAGGCTTTAATTCTCCAATTGAGAAATGATCAAAGAATATGAATAGAAAATTTTCGGATGAAGAAATTAAAACCATTTCTAGTCATATGAATAGGTGCTCTAAATCAGTATTGATCAGAAAAATGCAAATTAAGACAACTCTGAGGTACCACTACACACTTCTCAGATTGGCAAAGATGACAGGAAAAATTAATGATGAATGTTAGAGGGGATGGGATGTGGGAAAATTGGGACAATAATCCATTGTTGGTGTAACTGTTAATGGATCCAGCCATTCTGGAGAACAATTTGGAACTATGCTCAAAAAATTATCAAACTGTGCATATTCTTTGATTCAGAAGTTTTTCTACTGGGCTTATATCCCAAAGAGATCTTAAAGGAAGAAAAGGGACTCACATGTGCAAAAATGTTTGCGGCAGCCCTTTTTGTAGTGGCAAGAAACTGGAAATTGAATGGATGCTCTTTGTTGGGGAATGGCTGAATAAATTGTGGTATGTGAATATTGTGGAATATTATTTTTCTGTAAGAAATGATCAGGAGGATGATTTCAGAGAGGTCTGGAAAGACCTATAAGAACTGATGCTAAGTGAAATGAGCAGAACCAGGAGATCATTGTACATAGCAACAACAATATTAAAAGACAATCAATTTTAATGGATGTGACTCTTTCCAACAATAAGATGATTTAGGCCAGTTCTAATGATCTTGTGATGAAGAGAGCCATCTACCTCCAGAGAGAGGGCTGTGGGAACTGAGTATGCATCATAACATAACATTCTCACTCTTTTTTGTTGTTGTTCATTTGCATTTTGTTTTCTTAATCATTTTCTTTCCCTTTTGATCTGATCTTTCTTGTGCAGTAAGATAATTGTACAAATATGTTTACATATATTGGAATTAACATATATTTTAACATGTATAACATATATTGAATTACTTACCATCTAGGGGAGGGTGTGAAAGGAAGGAGTGGAAAATTTGGAACACAAGGCTATGCAAAAATCAATGTTGAAAAATTATCCATGCATATGTTTTGAAAATAAAAAACTTAAAAAAAAAGAAAATGGAGGCTTTAGAAATGCTAAATGCATGATTGAATATCAGATGATTATAATGTACCCCCAGATTACTAGGTGGATACAGGGATTAAGAGAAAAGGAAACTGTTTAGAGAGGCTTGGAAATAGAATGGTATTTAATCTAGGTCTTGAGATGGACAGCCAGAAATTAGTGTAATGATTAACTACAGGGAAATTGGTTAGAAAAGACTTAAGGGTGGGAAGTAGTCAATAAGGGAAATTCTTTCCAATAAAAAAGATATTCAGTTTAAAAGATCTGGACACAATCTAGTGATGAATGACTCAACAGGTTCTATTAAAAAAAAAAAAAGACGTTTTCAGCCTAATATGGAGAAGTCATACCTAGAATCTGTTAAGAGAGGACAGGGTATCCACAAGATCTGTGAAGAGACTAAGAGGAAACAACTAGAAAAGACTTGTCATTATATCAAAATAGTCAAGCATATCTATACACTTCCTACATTTATGAAGATTGATTCCTGATGGACTGTATGGTAAGACAGAAAGAGTACTACCTCTGGAGTCAAACTCTGATATTGACAATATGTAATTGACATTGGAAAATCATGTGATCTCTTTGAGTTTGATTTTCCTCATCCCTAAAATACAAGTACTGAACTAGATAGCTTCTGAAGATCTTTCCAACTATAGAACTATGGTATTTTAAAATCATTGTTAAGATGATCCATTAGAAAAGTACAGTAGTGCATGAATGGAAATGACTACATCTTCTCTTTTAAACCCATTATGTGGCACCATATATAATATAATATAATAAATAAATATAATATAAATAATATAAATATAATATATAATATACCATTAACTGGTATAGTTAATAAGCTGGTGATATAACAGGGTTTGGTCAAATGTTATATCAAAGTCAAATAACTTCCAAGAAAGGGGAGAAATATAGAGTCAGTGTAGCTGGGGGTAAAACTCCTACTTCTATGAAGTTCTGCCTCTAACTTTCCCCCCGGCTCACCTTTGCATGGTTGATTGTCATTGGCCACATTCACTTTTGCATTATAAACAGTGATACATAAATTTTTGGTTTGTGTATGGTAGAAGAATGAATGTGATAAATTCTATCTTTGCATATCTTAAAAGTATACCTTAGTTATACTAGGTGACAGATAACAATATGTTAAGGGAAATAGATGAGATATTGAGACTAAGGAAATAATGTGTGTGTATATATATAAATATATACACACACACATATATATATATATGACATGTATATATATATGTGTATATATATACATACATATATATATATATATATATATATATATATATATATATATATAACATCTTTTCTGGCCTATCTCTCCAACTTAATATTCAATAGATTTTGCAGGTTAAATTGGAAGGGAAGGTAGGCAGGAAAGTAGTAACTATTTAGAGTTTCAAGGTACCCTGTCATTATATTCCTAAAACTATTGCTTTTGAGCTCCCACCAGTAGATTATTGTTGGATACAATAGGTTTAAAGAAAAGGCATTTGTTTTGGCATATTAAGAATAGTATCTACAAAATATTCTCCCTATAAACCTAGGACCTATTCTCTCACAAATATGGAGTCAGTAAAAGGAGTAGACACAAACTTAGGTAGTGGGGCATATTCATAGGAAATTCATTTGGCCAAAACAATTCACACCTCCATTAAAATAGGATCTTAATTTTTTTTTTTAATCATTCCTTCCCAATCCCTCATTACAAGCTAGTCTATTTTGGTGTGGTTTCTTAACTAAGCTCCCTAGGTTTTCTCTTCTTCACAGCTCCTTGAATGACAGGGCTAGTTAACTTTAGCATCCATAATCAGCTCTCCTTTCTGTTGCTTAAAACAGTTTTTTTCTCCTGACCACCTGAGTTTGTATAAATAATTGCTCTCGTGATGTCTTCTGAGGTAGAGATTCTATTGAAAGATGTCATGGTCAATAAAAGAAGGAAAAAGGAAAGAGAAATACTTCCTGGTGCTTTCTAATGGAAGTCATTATTCATAATCTTTTTCCTCATTAAGAAATTGCTAAACTAGGCTGGCAAAGCCTTCAGGAGTTTTTGGCCAGCCAATGATTTAGGTGCCATCAGCACCTCATCATCAGAAAAGCATTTCGTTTCCATTAGAAAGACATCTTTAAACTTCATAAAGGAATAAAAATGCATTAGAACATATTTGCACATGTTTAACACATCAATACATTATTTTGTCTGTTATGTCACCTTTATCTTCTATTATTATATTATAGGAACTGGGCTAGGGATGGTGGCAAAACTAACTCTTCCCCACTCTCACTATACATAAAACATGTAACTGGTCTTTGAAAAATGAGGGAGTAGATAAGAATAAACATATAAACAATTAATTGAATAAATGAATAAGTAAATAAATTAATGGATGGATGGATGGATAAAGAATGTACCACACTTGGAGCACAGAACAGCTTGGAATGTTCAAAATCTATACAAATAATCACAATGTCTACAGGAGATGAAGGATAAGAATAAGATTGTTTTCAAATGTCCAGGAAAATAGCAGAAAGGGGAAGAGAAGAAATCCAAATAGTTATGAGCCACTAGAGGCAAAGGCAAGCTAT
Source organism: Sarcophilus harrisii (assembly GCF_902635505.1). Classification (NCBI taxonomy): domain Eukaryota; kingdom Metazoa; phylum Chordata; class Mammalia; order Dasyuromorphia; family Dasyuridae; genus Sarcophilus; species Sarcophilus harrisii. Next base: position 347,287,295 of record NC_045426.1, read on the forward strand.
GTCTTCTAAGGTTTTTTACATATATTCTTGCTTAGGACCAGACCTGGGATTAGAACACTCAGATCATGAGTAGGGGGAAATAGGTAGACTTAACCTGACTGGAGAATTTGGTGGGTAGAGAGTTTCAGGTTGTCTCTCTTGACATAAGGAGTGAATTTTAGAGGAATGTAACTGAAAACACTTCATGTTGTATTACAAAATTATTCAGGTAACACTTTCAAATTCCTCTTTGATGCCAAAACAACCAATTGAGTTGGGCAAAAAATTAGTTCAACCAGATGTTTGTTATTGTGTAGACCCAAGAACTGATTGAAAACTGTGGATTTTTTGTTTTTGTTTTTGTTTGTTTTTGTAATTCCATTGTTTGGATAGTACACAGAGTATTTTAAGTTTTAGTAGAGTTTTAGAGCTCAAAATATGAGGTTTGGTTATAATTCTAAGGAGGGATCTTAACTTTTTGAATTTCATTTGAGGTTTTAAATGGGACTTAGTTTGCTGACTTTAATGAAATATATTGTGAACAATTTGGTTACAGGAAAGTGGGGTCACCTTGGAATGGTAATCTGGAATTTCAAATGTTTAAGCTGATGTTTTCCCTATTGTTGGAAAAGTTGGCCTATTATGTGTGACCAAAAATGCCTGATTTTTGACTTACCTGGAATACTATCCACCAGATCATTAAATATTGTTCTGCCCTCAAATTCCAAGGAATCTAAAATGTGTATTTCCATCTGTTTGATATTCTCTGAAGTTTCTGGCTTTCATGCCTACCTCTTGAATGTTCACATTCCTATACAATATATTCAACCTGCTGGATTTCTGAAAAACTATACATGTCCATCAAAAAAGCAGAATTTTATTTTCCATTTTGTGACTACTTTGTTCTCCCATATTGTTTTCTCCTATGGCTTTGAGTGTGGGTTGCTGTTGCTGATTTCATTTTCAGAGATAATAGAAAAAAGACTCATAAAAGGCCATAAATAGTTTTTTGTTTTGCAGATTTACAAACACCCAACCAATCCCATCTTCTGGACTTCTTATTGAGAAATTCAATGTACAATTAATTGATTTGTTCTTAAAAATTCTTTCCTAATATTTAGTTTATTTTGATTTTAAAATGTTTATTAGGATCTTTTATTTTAGTGTCATGGTTATTTCTATGTCCTCTCCCTTGAGGTCTTCTTTTAAATAAAGAAAAATAGTTGAGCAAATTCAACCAACACCAAGATTGTCTGATAATATATCACATCCTACATCTGGATTCCCCATTTCTCTGCTAAAAAAAAGAATCTCTACTTCCTTAGAAGTTTTTCCAGCGAGGGCTGGGATTTTTTAAAAATCACTATTCCTTATAGTTTGACTGCCTTTTAGTATTGCTATCATTCATATTTTAAACATTGTACATATTGTTCTCTTGTCCTTTTTTTACTTTCCTCTAAATCATTTTATATAAGTATTCCAACATTTCTCTGAATTCCTTATATTGATTCAAGAAATGCAATAATATTCCATTACAATCATTTGTTCAGATATTCCCCAATGGATAGACCATTTAATTTTCAGAGGTTTTTTTTTTCTCTTACAGAGTATCATTATGAATATTTTGAAGCTTTACTAATCTAATTTAGTAATTTATTAATCTTTACTAATCATTGATCTACATTGGTTATATTCTCAGAAGTCGTATCCCTGGGTTTGGATAGCTTTTCACATTCTTTAAAATTTTTTCTAGCATTATTCAATCAATTCACAATTCTACCAACAATGTAGTAGTTCCTCAGGAATGTATTGGTGTTTAAGGAGAATTGGCAATTTTGGTGTGAAAACTTGTATAACTTTGCAAGCTGTTCATCTGTCTTTGGAGTCCACCTGGTATTCAACTCTTACTTGTAACAATAAAAATCTGTAGCATGCACAGCAGCTACATTCCAATAAACCATCTCAGAAGACAGGCAATAAATGCATCCATGAGTTAGGAGAGTGTCTATCCCAAGCATATGAAGACTTCTCCTGGTAAAACAGGCAGATAAGAACAATTTGTTACAATGGTCATGAAAGCAGCTGAAGCAGGTCCTTTGGAACATTTAGAGTTCTGGTAGACATTGAAAATACTGAGGTCATCCATTTCATTATAGATTGTTGCCAGTAATCCTGACTTTCATCTTTTGATGACTCTGGAAGAGAGAAAGAGGGTGATGACTTACCCAAATTTGCCTTAAATCCAATTCAGAAATGAGTCAAAACATCACTCTGTGGTGTCAATGATCCTCTTCAGAAAAGAGGGGTAAACGACAAGAATTAGGCCCTTTAACCAAGACTGCTAACATAACCCCTACTTAAAATTATTACCTTAAGGCTCCTTGTCTCCCATTTTCTCAAAATACTTAAGAATATATATTAACAATCCATTTGACAAAGTAGTCACTATCTATGTGATATGATTTAAAAAAACCTAAGAAAGATATCTGTTACTATAATCATATTTCCATTGGCAAGCCCCATCATCCCATATTGCACTATTGGAAATTCAGGTTTTTTTGGTTAACAAACTTCTCTTTGTAAATTCCTGTCCCCTGTGAGATTAAACTAGTTATTACCCTAAGTATAAATTAGTTCAATTAAACACTTTTGTCCTTGGTTAACTATAATCTTTGTACTGAGGCACAGCGTATTTTAATCAGAGGTATAAAAGTAGGAAGTAATTTTTTAAAAGAGAAAATGGCAGACCTGTGTAGGGTACTTCTGTGGAAAACTTTGAGAAAAAAGATGATAGCATAAAAACACTGAAAGTAGCAGTGAAGAAGAATTGAAAGGGGAAGTGGAAGGATGTTATAAGAAAACTTTATTTCTCTCACAATCTTGCTTTAAGTAAGCATTATTTTCTTCTTTTTGGGTCTTCTTTCCACTGATGCATATTAAAAATGTCCTCACATTTTATGAGTTAATATGACGAAAAATTCCCTTCTCTAGTACCAACCTTCTGATGACAGGTGATCCTCTTTGAAATTAGCAGAATTGGCCATCAGAAAACAGATGTATCGTATCAGTGGACCAAACAAGAATCATTTGTAAAACAAACAAATGAACAAAATATATCATAGCTTTTTACACTACTTTTATCATCTTTGAAAACCACTTGCATGCTAAGATGAGGAAGCATGGATGGTGAAAGCTGATAGAGTGCTGGATTTGAAGCCAGAAAGACCTAGTTTCAAATCTTGCCTCCTATTGATATTCATGGACAAGTCATCATTTCCTACTCTGTAAAGTGAGGATAATAATGACTGTAGTAATTTCTTTATAGTGTTGAGAAGAAGCTCATTTGAGACAATGTATGTAAAACACTTTAAAAATAGTAAAGAACTACATAAATGTCAACTATTGTTATTTTAAATTAAGAATTTAGATTTGAGATCTTTAAAGAAAGTTGACTTTACCAAAAGCATTTGCCAAAAGGTTATTCTAAATAGTATGCCCCCATCTCATGAAAATTAAACATGGTTTTATTTCTTTAAACCATAGTCTTCAAACAATATTGTAGGAATATATCTCCTGCATAAAGTGAAGTTTGCCTTTCTCATATTCCTTTTTGTGTGTTCAAACTTTTAAGGCCCTTCTGTAATGGACAACGTTTTCAATCTCTTTATGTTCTCTACCATTACTGAATATATTGAAGACCCTTAAAAATGCTCTTTGACTTGGCTTCATGAACTTCCCTTTCAACTCAATTTCTCAATTGATAAGATGAGAATAACAATAGTGTATACCTCACAAGGATTTTTGAGCATCAATTATAATTTTGAATACATGTGTGAGTGTATTTGCAAATCTTATGCTGTATTAATCTTACTATAACTAATTCTCTTTATCCTGCTTGAACAATACCACAAATTCCCATTTTATCTCTGGGTCTCCTTTAACACTTGAAGAAACTATGGATAGAATTTAATTGATAAAACATTTTTTTTCCCCTGGGGCAATCGAGGTTAAGTGATTTGCCCAGGGTCACACAGTTAGGAAGTCTGAAGTTAGAATTGAACTCAGGTCCTCCTGACTTCAGGGTTGGTGCTCTGTCCACTGCACCATCTGGCTGCCCCTGTAAAACCAAATTCTAAGGCAATTTGGCACATTCTACAGAATTTGATTTACTTAGTACTGTACTGTGGGTTTAAATTTCTATCTGTTTTTCAGTGGTATATATGTCAAAGGAAATGAAGTATATGTCTAGTTACTGATAAAGTTCGAGTTTGTAAAGATAGCCTAAGGCCAGAAACACTGAAGAGAGGGCATAAAGTACCTAGAAAGGCAACTGACTAGTCAAGTACTCCCAAACAACATCTCCTTACAGGTTGCAATGTTTTCCAACTCAACTAACATCTTAGCAATTTAAGATGTCGGATACAATTTTCAAACATCTAAAAATATGGAACTTAATGGCAGCCTTCTTTATGAGGCACCTCAAGTCACCAGTGTATTTCAGGATAACTTTCCCTGTTCCTATCTCCATCATCTCTTGCTGCTGTTAAAGGGCAATAAACCAAAGCTATAGTCAAAAGTTTGAGAAAGCCATAATAAGGAATGGCTTTATCTTCTTCCCAAATAAATTGTCTGACTCTTCTCCAAGACAAATAGGTAGATTCCAAACTAAATTCAAACCAATCTCACATTTCATTAGATTTCTGTGACCACTCTGAAGCTCGATATTGTAACAGTCCAATTATCAGAGAGAGCCCACTAAAGGAAATAAATGAGTAACATGACAGACCTAAGCCCTTGTAGGAAAATCCTTCTATAATATTGAAAAGACTATGCTTGTACTACTAAATCAAATTGAAAAATACTAGAAAGGAATAAAGCAACTCCAAGCTGCTAATCAAATTAGAAGTCTGTCTGTGAAACTTAGTCTAGTGGAATTCACTTAACATGGAAAGTTGTGGAAATGAAGCAGGTAAAAGATATACCCACATATACATACATGCATGCATGCATTTGAATACATTTCTATTCATATACAATTAATCCTGAACACTATTGACCAGTCTTTTCTGGCTACTATTCTGTTCATTCCTCTCAATTTAATCTTTTTAAAGCCCTTCAGCTAAGTTCTTCACTCTTTCTCAGAGTTGACCCAGAGAATATAGTTTATTTTTTGTTTTTTTTTTCACAGCCTATATGGTTCTGGGGAAGACTAGTCTTTCAGCTGTGGGGTGACAGAGTTAGTATTTATAATGCTCATAGCAAAATTAGAAAGATGGTCAATATCTACACTGGGAAACTTGATCAAAACCAGATGGAAACACATAGTTTGTGGGCAAGGAATTAGCTGTGGCTGTCGTTTCCTTTGTGGAGTGGGAACAAAACACAAACAGGATCCTAGAATATTAGAGCTGGAAGGGAACTTAGAAATTTTCTCCAACCCTTTCATTCTACAGATAGGGAAGCCAAAGCCAAGATGGTAAATTGTCATATAACTGGTGGATAGCCTAGCTAAGACTAGAATTCAAGCCTCCTGACTCCTGGCCCAGTGCCCTTTCTTCTAACTCAGTCAAAATTCTGGATACTGTTATGTGTAGACAAGTATGATATCAAGATTTATAAATAGGATTATAGCATCTCAGAACTGCAAGGCATTTAGTTAGGAAAGTATGCTTGCTCTCAGGGTACTCAGGCTACTAAAGGCACCAAGGTCTTTAAACTCAGGGTTATAAAAATGCAGCCTAGAGCTAACAAAATGGTAATAGTTACAAACATTATGGAAGCCTTTTTTCTTCTCCTAAATGGTTCTTACTTTCACTGATTTTCCCAAATTCTTTCCCCATCTTCTGTCTCCACTTATTAGAGATTGGGAGAAAAGAAATTTTCTGTGTTATCTTTCTATGAAAAAAGCTACTTTTAATTCAATTTTATGGTTCTAATCAAGGCAGGTCAAAGGTAATAACTAAAGAGCTGGGCTTAATCCTGTTTCCCCTAACTTCAGTTATAGTCATCACCAGCTACATCATAGTGGCCCGATATCTCTATCCTTCCCTTCAATCATCATTGGTTAATCAGTTATCAAATGATTGCAAGGTACTGTGCTTGGCACAAAAGTCATAAACTAAGTCCTGCCCTGATGAAGTTTCTAGATGTGGGAAGAGGAGATTACTAATATAGTAAACACATAAAAAGACATCTTTTTTATTTTTTTATTATTTTTTATTTATTTTATTATTTTTTATTTAATAGCCTTTTATTTACAGGTTATATGCATGGGTAACTTTACAGCATTAACAAATGCCAAACCTCTTGTTCCAATTTTTCACCTCTTACCCCCCACCCCCTCCCCCAGATGGCAGGATAACCAGTAGATGTTAAATATACTAAAATATAAATTAGATACACAATAAGTATACATGACCAAACCGTTATTTTGCTGTACAAAAAGAATCAGACTCTGAAATATTGTACAATTAACTTGTGAAGGAAATAAAAAATGCAGGTGGGCATAAATATAGGGATTGGGAATTCAATGTAATGGCTTTTAGTCATCACCCAGAGTTCTTTCTCTGGGTGTAGCTGGTTCAGTTCATTACTGCTCCATTGGAAATAATTTGGTTGATCTCGTTGCTGAGGATGGCCAGGTCCATCAGAACTGGTCATCATATAGTATTGTTGTTGAAGTATATAGTGATCTCCTGGTCCTGCTCATTTGACTCAGCATCAGTTTGTGTAAGTCTCTCCAGGCCTTTCTGAAATCATCCTGTTGGTCATTTCTTACAGAACAATAATATTCCATAATATCCATATACCACAATTTATTCAGCCATTCTCCAACTGATGGGCATCCACTCAGTTTCCAGTTTCTAGCCACTACAGAGGGCTGCCACAAACATTCGTGCACATACAGGTCCCTTTCCCTTCTTTAGTATCTCTTTGGGATATAAGCCCAGTAGTAACACTGCTGGATCAAAGGGTATGCACAGTTTGATAACTTTCATAAAAAGACATCTAACAAGAATAATGTAGATAGAGCTAAGAATATGGGAAAAGGCATTTCTTTCTGACAGGTCCTAACAATAGTCTTGTAGGCTGATACCTGAACTGGTACTTAAAGGATAAATATTTCAATCAGTTAAGGATCTGAGAGATATTTAAGGCAGGAGAAAGTGAAAATGAGTAAAAGAAAGGAAATGACAATACTGCCAAACTCCTTGCTTACCATAAAACAGTTCTATTAGAAAATAATGGAGATTTATTTATTCGAAACCTGAGTGGGTGAGCTTAACAAGCATTAAGAGAAGTGTTGAACAGTTATTCCTATGAGTTTTTGTTTTTCCTATTCCTTTTTGCTCTTTTCCTCTATTCCCATGCCAAGGTGAACAAGGATCATACTGAATTTTAAAATATGACTGATTTTTGAGAAGTAAAAAAAAAGGAGTTTAAAAGAGTAAGTATCCAGGGCAGGACAAATCTTAAATTATTTTATTCCAAAGGCTGAGTTACCATGACAGAGGTCTATGAATATGAACTATTATTATTATTACTACTTCCAAGTCCAGGTGTTCCATCATGCAAGAAGAGGGCAACTCAAAGACAAACCTACATGTAGACAAAGAAATAATTGTACATAAAGACAAAATTGAGAGTGTGTCAAATGTCCCCCATTCCTTTGAATATTTTCTTTCTTGTTCTTGGCTGTCAAATGTTATTAAAGTAATTTGTTTTGTTAAAGCTTTATCTTCTCAAAGTCCTGTTAGAATATAAATGGTACCTCTATAGGGATGACACATCACTCTTTCCCACTCATGACTACATCAAAACAGAACAATTTAAAGCTGACAGGCTATCACCTTGTAGAAAGTAAATTCCAGAAAGAATGAGTCAGGAAAGTTAGTAGATAAATATTCAGTTAAGGTTTGGAGAAAGAATGGAATAGGAAAATGGCTGAATAATACAGATCTAGGGAATATTTGGTAGGGAAGGTTCTGGAAGGGAAAGTGTTGAGTATGCAGTGATGTCATTTATTTAATAGCTGTTTACCATTTGCTGTACTGCTATGATATAGTGGTGTGTGTGTGTGTGTGTGTGTGTGTGTGTGTGTGTGTGTGTGAATACACGCCTATATGCCTCTGTGCCTGTGTTGGAAGTAGAGACAGAAAGGTAATGAGAAAGGATAGGTTACTTATATTGTTAGTCTCACGAAACTGAAACAGTTCTATGAAGAGAAGGGACAGTAGGACAATTTTCAGCACCATTCTTCCTCATTCCCAATGTTTCAGGTTACCATACCAGCTTTTCTGCTTGGGCCCCTTCAGCCCTTAGACTTCCACAGAGCTCCCAGACATTCAGAAACCAAGATTCTGGCTCCTCACATTCTTAACAGCTAGAAGAAAAATGACGTGATTTGTTCTTACCCCCAAAGAATTGTAAATGGGGGGGAAAGACCCATAATGAAAATCTGAAGGTGAATTTTAGTTAATGTTGAAGTTCAGGGAAGCATGAAACTGTTCCATTATACTAAGCAATAACCTAAGCTTCATAGTCTCTTCAGTTTTATTTTTCTGAATGTGCCTTCAAGTCTGTAATATATCTTTTTTATATATAACATTTGTAAGTCAAGAAACCTATAAAACTTGGACAGAAAAGCCATTAATGAATCTGAGTCACTTGGGATCATGTAGTACCTTTAATAACATGAGGGAGCTTGGTCCACTTTTCCCATTGATCTTCTACACTTTGAAATCAGATTCATCCAATTGCTCTCATTCTTCAGCCTCAATGTGACTCTTAAGAGTCATTCTAGAGAGTATGCCTTCTGCTGACCAAATCCTTCTGCCTACCTGGTTTCTGATTGTGCTAGGAAAGTCAGCAGGAAAGACACTGCATAAAGTGTAACTTTCTATGTGACTTTGGAACATAACTACTTTGGACCTGATTTTTCTTATTTGTGAAAACAAGGAATTAAATTGAGGTCCATTCTAGCTCTTTTGATTTTATTCATCAGTGTTGGTTGTAAGTAGAGACAGGGAGGCATTGAGAAAGGGTAGTTTACAAAAAAAATCACCCAACCCATTTTTGCCTGTCTTACAAAAGAGATAACCAGCTCTAGGAAGAGAAAAATACTAGGAAAGCTTTTGGCAGCATTCTCTCTAGTAGGCTCCCCAGAAATCTCTCTTTATACATGTACAACAAAAGAGAATTGCTTAACAATTGGGAAAAAAAGTAGAACCAAGTTTCTGAGACTGTCCTCTAAACTGTTAAATGTATAGGGAAATAAAACCTCCTTCTGCCCTAGCCCCATAATATCTCTACATAAAATGCTAAGGAATATTTCATTCTTTGAATCTGTCTCCTCAGAACTTAGCACAGTGCCCGGCACATATTAGATATATAATAAATATTTGTTGGTTAATTATCATCAAGCTGAGCTAGATCATTTACAAATGAGTAAAGATTTTCTCCTTTCAAAGAGAACACAGATGGTGTACAGCTTGTACCGACAGCATGGTATCACCATATATTTAGATAACAGAAAATACAGAAGTACAGAAACAGGCCAGTGTCTCACCTCCAAAAACACCCACCCCCTCACTCCCACTGACACTTTCTCAACTTCAATTTCATCTCAGCGTTCTCTTCACACTCACCTCAGTCATGTGGTCAGATCTCACTGGACACTCACTCCTGACCCAATCCCACAATCACACCTCCTCAGCTCCAGTTCCAGCCTGAACCTTTCTTCTCAGTCTGGGGTGTGGAAGGTTAGTGAGAACACAGTGGTGCCCCATTTAATTAGATAGTTTGATTTAGCTTGTGTTTCCGTCACTGTATTAGAATGCAGTTTTGCTGCTGCTCTGATCTTGGCAGGAACAGTTGTGTTTTGTTCTGGACACTACATGGCAAAGAAGATGCCTGGGTAAATATACTCTTCTCAAGCTTCATGTTAAGGATGTTTTACAGGGATTAGATCAGAACAGTGAGACCTGTTAGGAGGCTGTTACAATGGTTTAGATGTGAAGTAATAACAGACAAAATTTATGAGCACTGATTAATACTTAAGATTTGTTGGGTTTGTTGTCCAGGAACACTAAGATGAAGAGACAGTGTCTTCATTCAGGAACTTACAATCTAATAGGTGAGGTTATCAAGGAGTGGTGGTTGGGGAAGGGCATTTTGGTCTGTGAAATCACAAAACTAGTGACTGAATGAAACTCAACATAGAGAATCGTTGGTTGACAACCCTTTCTAGTAACAGTGGTACTGCTGGCAAGTTCATTATAGGTAGAGCCAGGAACAGAAAAGAATTGTGACTATGTACATGGAAGCAACCAAAGAGATTGTGTTGGAGAAACATGGCTAAAGACAAGGTAGGGTTTATGCTCTCCTAGCTGTAATAGTCTATAAGTGCTTTTTATTCATTAGGATAGCATGACCCTTGGACAGAAATGAGCAGAACATGGTCTCTGGAGGTACTACTTGGTAGGCATAGCAGCAGAAGTTGTTATAAGACTTTCAAATAGGGTTGAAGTGACATTATAAAAGAAAGATCTAAGGTGAGGGGTACTATCTCCCTTATGTAGTCTGAAGACAATTGTTCCTATGTCAAACCTTATGTTCCTCATCTAAGATTAAGTCCATTTTTACCACCATTTGTCCATATTGCTGTGGGGAGTTCTGGGAGAAGCATAGAGTGGATAGAATGGAAAAGAAGATTGCTAGTAGAAAGACTTGAGGGTAGGGAAAAGACTCCCTTACCACCACTAAACTGCACCTATCTTCTTCACCAACACTTTTGGGGATACAAATTGGTGTCATCTCTCCCCAGATGAATTTATCTCAGGTGCCAATATTATAAATTAAGACTCTATTGACAAGGCAGAAGTGATCAAATCAGAAACTGATTAGATGTAAGTCAAAGATAACCATGAAGTTCCAGACCTGGGTGACTGGGAAGATAGTGGCAAGTAGCATCTATAAAAATAGTGAAGATAATGAAGTGGCCAGGTTTTAGAGAAAGATTACAAAATCAGGATCATAAATTTAGGACTAGATAGGACCTTAGAGATTATCTAGTCCTATACCCTCACTGATTAAATGAGGAAACTGAGGCACAGACACATTGCCTATCACAAGGTCATGGATCTAAGGTATCTGACCTAACTGAGACTTGAAATTTGAACCCAGGACCTCTAATATTAAATTCATGATTCTTTCTCACTAGTATAGTTTGGAATTTGTTGAATTAAAAGTGCTAGTGGGCCATTAAAAAAAAAGGTTTTAGCAGGAAGCTGATATTGTGGGAGTAAAACTGAGTTGAATGGTGGGGTAGAGATAAAGATTTAGGAGTCATCTGCATAGAGGTGGGAGTTAAATTGTTGAGATGGTTGAAATAAAGTTAGATAAAGGGTGTATCAAGAAAGGTGTCCAAGAACAACATATTAGCAGACACTAAAATTTAAGGACTGAGAAAAGGAAGGGGAACTAGCAAAAGAAACAAGGAAAGAGTGATCAGAGAGAAAGGAGGAGGACCTACAAGAGTGCAGGAGAATCAAGAGCATATTTGATAAAGAATATCCTGTATAAAATCTCTAGGGAGGAAGAACCAACTGTCTTCTAAGTCAGTCAATTCTTCTTTTTATTTTATTTTAATAACTCTAATTGTTATGAAGGTTACATAGAAGCAAAAACTCCCTGAAAATTCTACCCACTGCTTCTAGCTTTGCTCTCTGAGATCAAGTATAACAAATTCTCTTGTCATATATAACATGACAATTCTTGAAATACTGAAGGGAATTGTCATATCCCCTTTAAGTAGACATGTCTGCAGGCTAATATCCCTCTTCCCCTTCAGTTAAAACACATATGACATTATCTTGAACCTCTTAATCATCTTTGCTGTTGTCCTCTTATAGACATCTTAGAATTTATCATTGTATTAAAATTTGTGTTTTTAGAATTAAATATATCTGTATTAAAAATACAGATATTGTCTAACCAAGACAGGGTTCAGGGGAATGATCACAACTGTAGCTCTGTACAGTCTGATTTTTTTTATATAGCTTAATGAGTTTTTTTCTCTATTTCCTTTGTTCTCTTCCTTCCTTCCTTCCTTCCTTCCTTCCTTCCTTCCTTCCTTCCTTCCTTCCTTCCTTCCTTCCTTCCTTCTTTCCTCCTTCCCCCCTTTCTTTTTTTCTCATCTCATACTATTCATTCATATTGTGTTTGCTTGTCACAAGGACAGCTAGATGACACAGTAGACAGGCCTGGAGTCAGGAAAATTCATCTTCCTAAGTTTAAATCTCAACTGAGATACTTACTATCTGTGTGATCCTGGACAAGTCACTTGACCCTGTTTGTCTCACTTTTCTCATCAGTAAAATGAGCTGAAGAAGGAAATGGTAAAACCACTCTAGTATCTTTGCCCAGAATCCCTCAAATAGGGTCATGAAGACTGAGACTGAAAATGACTGAACAATAACAACAGCATGCCTCAGTTGTTTTTACGATAAATTACTCTCTAGCCAATACTCTTATCTTGAATTTCTGGATTTGATTTTTTTGAACTTGTAATTAAGACTTCACATTTTTCCCTATTACATTTTATCTAATTGGATTCAGCCCAAAATCTCAGCCTACTGAGAGTTTATTGGATTCTTATTCTAGCCTTTAACTTCTTTTCTATTTCTTCTAGTTGTATGTCTCTTGAAAATTATGCTATCTATGCCTTCATGCAAGTCACTGACTAAAAAAAAAAGGTTAAACAACATAGAACAAATCACAGTCCTTAGGGAACTCTCTTAAACACTACCTTCTAAGTGATAATGATTATTCTTAATCAACGAATTATAAATCTACCTGCCTTTATTATCCACTAGTCAACAATACTCATCTTGTCCACAAAAAAAATACAAGATTTTACAAATGGTTAAGTATATTTCTATCATTCTCTTGATCTACCTTTCTACAGATCTTGTCAAAAGGGGAAATTAAATTAGTCTGACATGACATTGTTCTTGATGAAGTCATGCTTGACTCTTTGTGCCACGACTTTCTTCCCTAGATGTTCATTGAACATCCATCCCTCTAATAATAGATTCCCTTGAACAAATCACAACCTCTTGGGTTCTTAGTTTTCTTATCTGTAATAATGAAAGATCTGAACTAGATGATCTCTTAAGGCCATTGAGAACCTTTATCTTATTATTTTACACACGAATTTTGTTAGGAATCAAATTCTGATCGAGAATACTCACCTCACTATTTTGAAAATCAGAATATATACTCCTCTTAAATACTAAGGCATCTCTTCCATTCTACATGATCTGTGCAGCAACATCCATTGTTTTTAATATTGTTCTTCTGGGATTTTCTCTTTTCTTTTCTTGGGTTTTTACTCCCCTATTAGACAGTTTTGTTTTAATCTTTCCAGGATAACAATCATATACCTCACTAAAAAGAGAGCAGAAAACTAAGAGTTGAGTTGTTCTTCCTCCTCTCCATCACCCATCGTCTTTTCTATCCTAAGACTTGTTTCTATTCCTCTCTCTAAACCAAAAACAAACTTCATTTGTTAAACAAATGATGATGGAATAGCACATTTAGCAATAAGGAACTTATTAACAACTAAGCTGGAAAGACTTCAAATATATTCAATTGCAGTTCTGTCATCAGAAGTCTGGCTTACTATGAAGAGGTTCATCATAAGAAGGCTGGCCATCAGATACTGAATGTACATGGGCTATGGAAACTCTTAAAGACCATTTGTTATCTGCATCAGAAAAAGAACCTATACCATTGAAATTATAAACATTTCAAATTTGAAAAAATAAATCAACCTGTAAGACTCTCTTCTTAGCTTTAAAATTCAATTGAATTTTTGTTCTTCTGAATGTGAATTGTCTTAAAGTATTTTTTTGTATCTCCTTTGAAATCAAATATCCTGTTTAGTCCCTGGGAGATGGGGGGAGGAGGGAAAAAAGCCCAAGGCACCACCTTCAAGGGATTTTTTTCCAAGAAAGGGAAGGGAAAAGGGAAAGAGGAAAAGAAAAAGGGGGAGAAAGAAGGGAAAAGAAGAGGGAAAAAAAAAAGGGGAAAAAAAGAAAAGGGGGGGAAGGAGGAAAGGGGAGATGGAGGGGAAATAAAAAAGGAAAAAAAGGGGGGGGGGGGGGGGGGGGGGGGAAAGGGGAAGAAAAAAAAAAAAATTTAGGGGTGGGAAAGGGAAGGAAAAAAAAAGGGGGGGGGGGAAAAAGGGGGAAAAAGGGGGGGGGGGGCCGCCCTTGGCCCTTTCCTCATCACATCCTCCCTATTCTCTTTCTTTTCTATTTTATTTCTTTTACCCATTTTCTCAATTCATATCAATAAACTCCTCCCCACCTTTATTTATGGATTCTACATATTGTAAACCATCTCTACGGTAAAATAACCCAACATTAAATCTTCATTTTGAAAAAAATTGTTCTCTAACGCAAGAAAAGGCAAAATTTTAAAATCGGGTTTGTCTTCCCCCCAAATATTTGGCCCACCAAAAATAATTTCACTTCCATAAATCTACATTTTCTTTTTTGTTAAAAGCAAAAAATAACAGATTCTATTCTGTAGAAATGATTACCTTTTTTTGGGATTTGTTAACCCTATAACTCACATCCTCAATATAAAAAGAAACAATCTAAATATTAAAGGGTCCTTTTCAAAAAACCTATAATCCTAATGTCTATTTTTGGGAAAAAAACTTAACATTTCTAATCTGTTTTATTACAACCTATAAATATGGGGAAAAATTTCTTCCGTCGCCATGAATTTTCCACAATTATTTAAAATCTTTTATTTATAAAAGGCAATCATCCCTTAAACATAAAAATTTTAAAAAAACTATCTTTTCCAATAAAACAATGGTTTTTGGTAAATCAAAAAAAATTTTTTTCCCCCTCCCCTTTCCCTCTCCCTCTTTCTTTCTCTATCTTTTTTCTTTCTTTCTTTCTTTCTTTCTTTCTTTCTTTCTTTCTTTCTTTCTTTCTTTCTTTTTCTTTCTTCTCTTCCTTCCTTCCTTCCTTCCTTCCTTCCTTCCTTCCTTCCTTCCTTCCTTCCTTCCTTCCTTTCCTTCCTTCCTTCTTCTTTCTCTTCCTCTCTCCCTTCCTTCTTCTTCTTCTCCCTTCCTCCTTCCCCTCCTTTCTTCCCTTCTTTCCTTTTTCTTTCCTTCCTTCTTTCTTCCTTCTTTTTTCTTTCTTTCTTTTCTTTTCTTTCTTTCTCTCTCTTTACACATCTTCTTGTACAAAATGAAAATTATGAAAATATTTCCATGATTGTACATATATAGCTACAACAGATTGGTCACCATCTCAAAGAAGGAAAAGGAGAGAAAGATAGAATTTGGAACTCAAATATTAAAACTTGTTTCCAAATATAATTGGGGTAAAATAAAATGTTATTTAAAATAAAAGGCTTATGTTATGGTGCTTGCTTATAATAACAGAGACAATTCCATAAGAATAGAATGTGTGATTGTATTATAATAGATGTCCTCCTCCTTCTCTTCTTCCTCCTCCTCCTCCTCCTCTTTCTCCTCCTCCTTTTCTCCCTCTACCTCTCCTCTTCCTTCTCTTCTTCCTCCTTCTCCATGTTTTCCTTCCCCTCCTTTTCGCCTTCCTTCTCCTTCTCTTCTTTCTTATTTTCCTCCTTCTTTTCTCCCCTTTCTCTTCCTCCTAGAGGGATAAACCCGTTTGAAGGCAACCAAAGTGATACGAATTTAAGGTTATAAATTCTTGAATTAAAATGGATACAGAGGATCGCAAGAATGGATACAGTAAACATTGTAAAAGATTAGTAGTGTAAAGGACATGGTAACTAAATATCAGAGACAATGATAAAGGGAGAGTCAAAGATTATATTATGTTTCCTTCTCATGTTCATTCTATACTAAGGTCTCAGGAGACCCAGGGAAATACTTAAATGTATTATCTTGTTCTCAGGCAAAGCATTTTCTTTGAGTTATAGATTTATCTTACAGGTTCATAGGATCAGTATTAGACCCAGAGAGCAATAATAAAGTTAGCTAACCCAGCATTCTCCACTTAGGGTGACAATATGAAGTAGAGGGAAGTTAAGCTATCATGAATTTTTAATTGAGAGCTCTTAAGAATGATCCATTTTGATTCCCTTATTTTACAAGTATAGAACTTAAAACCAAGAGAAGCAAAATTATTTGGTCAAAATCATATATGTAGTATTAGCAAAGCTGAGATTTTAACCCAGATCCTATCACCTTTTCTATTAACAAATTGGTCCTAGACAGAAATCCAAAGATCCCATTTACCTATTTTCCATAAACCTAGAATAAATCCTATATAGCTAACTCTCTGCTTTCATTCCTTTTGGTTTCACTTTTGGATCATCTAGACCTCCGTATTTAAAGGTACCTTTGCCCCAAAGTCATCCAATTTCCAAAAGAAATCCCTGATAATATCCTCCCACTCTCCCCCTCAACAAAAGCCACTTCCCTCTTACATTAATAAAATCATAAAATCCATAACTTTTCTGATTCGACAAATAACACACCACATACATCCCTATTTCCTTTGTTTATACTATTTTCTTTTCCTGAAATTCCCTAAAACCTTTTCTCTACCTATCCAAATTAAAATTTAACTCATGTCTCAATGCCACCAGGAAATTCCAGACACCACTACCCCACACTGATCTCTCCCTTCTTTTCCTTATTTACAATTCATCCTGACACAATCATTTTTTGTCTCCTCATGTACATTTCATGTATTAGTCTTGTTTCACCAGCTACATTTTGAGTTCATTGTGAGTAATGATTCAAGTTATACTTTTAAAAAAATTCTTTACAACATCTGGCACAGGGTTGACCTACTATTGAATAAACATATATTTAATTGAAATGATTTTGAATTGTGCATTTTTCTTCACAGAATCTCAAATTTGGAAAGAATCTCAGAGACTATTTAATCCAACCCATAACATATATGTGTGTGTACATATCTATGTGGGTGTACATATACAAATATATTTAGATATACATATATAATTATACATATATATATAGGATAATCCTTATTGAGTGTATTGTATAAGGATACACATACACATACACACACACACATACATGCATTCACATTTATTGATTGATTGTTATTAGATGGCCCTTGTTGGGTGTATTGTAAGAGGGATATAGCTATAAATACATACCTTGTATGTAATATATCTATATATAGATATATATTTATCTATTTATAGCTCTTCTACAACACTCCAAACAATGGTCATTTAATATTTCTTTGAAGACTCCAAGTTGAGAGAAACATATTGCCTTTCAAGAAAGCCCATTCCGTTTTAGAATAGATCAATTATTTAGAAGCCTATTCTTTACATCAAACCTTAGATTGCCTGTTTGTAATTTCTATCCATTGTCCCTAATTCTGCCTTTTCAGAGTATACAGAAAAAAAATTTCTAATCCCTTTTCCACATGCCAACACTTTGAATGCTAGAAGATAGCCATCCTAAGTTTTCTAAATAAATATCCCTAGTTCCTTCAATTTATCAGCATGAGTTAATAAACTGAGAGTCTCTAACTATCCTGGCTGCCCTCTTCTGGATGCCCTCTAACTTAGCAATGCCATTTTTAACATGTGGCACCCAGAACTGAATCTGGGTTCTCCAGTATTCCAGACAGAGACTGACCAGAGCAGAAATATAGCTAGATCCCTAGATATTCTTCCACACAATGCTTTCCTTAGAATAGCAAAAGATTATTTAGAAAATTTTATACATATATAAGTATATTCAAATTATACAAAATAAATGCTAATTTGGAGCAGAGGTAGACACTAATAGAAAAGGATCAGGAAGTACTTCCTCTTCACCTCTTCCCTTCCTTTAGTCTCCTCGTTTTCTTCAAATCAGCTTAGTTTCCACATCTACTATAGAAATATTCTTGTCCTTCCTGACCCTTTTCTATTAGTGTCTACTGCTGCTCCAAATTAGCATTTATTTTATATAATTTGAATATACTTATACATGTATAAGCCCACAATAAAATGCAAGCTCTTGGGGGATAGAGGCTGTCTTGTGTTTTTAATTTGTTTCAATGGGATATATAGTACAGTGTCTGGTACATATTAGAGGTTTAAAAATGCCTGTTGGTTTCTTAAGGATTTTGGCAAAACTATTTCATAACATTAATCAATTTAGTTAATCAGTCACCTGGAAATCTTATTCCTGAGAGGAACCCTTATTTATCAACTGCTTATGCCATGCATCTTATGGGCTATCAATGGATAAGGTGGACTTTCTTTATATTTATCTAACATGACAGGACTAATTAGTTAATGGACTCTCCTTTTCCCTGAACTTTAATTTTTTTCTTCCTGCTGTCTTTTGATATTTTTTTCATTGCCTCAGAACATATTTAGCATGAGGAAGGAGATGAAGGTCAAATGGGTCCTTTATATTGTCGATAGTCCCTGTAGGAAGTAGTTAGGAAGACAACATAATGCAAAGTTTTTTGTTAACTGTGGATGTCCATTTCCCATACTTTCTTCTAGTCACACAGATAGCAGATGTTAACTACACAATTCAGAATGGTTATGTGATTAATGTATTTAGCATTCATTGCTGATTGAAAAGTAGGCAATCCAGTCTTATTTTGCAATAGGAGAGGAAGAAAGGAGTTGGCCTTATGAACTTTTTAAAAGTTTCATTAAATTGGAAAAAATATGTCTTTGAAGTGGAAACAAGTTGATCCATTCCATTGAAGAGTGAACTGTTCTTATATAGATTAGTAAAAAAAATAGACTTTAGTTTTTGAGATATTTTTACGATTTCTCTGTTTTCTCTGTAGCAGATACATAACTGCATCCCTGGCTAACTTTTCACATTTTAGGCAAATTGAGTGAGCACTTTTAAATCCTTGATAGCTAATTGTTTAGTAAACAACTTTCAGACTAAACTGTATGTAAGAACTACTCAATTACATTGCTTCCAAAGTAGGAAGGAGAAAAACAAAGGTAATTCCAGCTTACCAGGAGGGAGCTAAGAATCTATGTGGTATTTTTGTTGCTAGGGAAAATGTTCCCTAATGTTGCTGGATATCACAGTCTGTCTCCTTTATCTCTTCCTTGGCAGTGAAGAACAATGCCACTGGCAAGTTCCATTTGGTGTGACTATCAAGCAAAACAATAATATTATTAGTGGAAAGAATGAAAAATGTCTTCAACAAAGTCTTTTCCCATTCAAATGATCACAAATCCTTTGCCTCTCTTATCTCTCCATTGACTGTTTGTTATATACTCATTAACTAAATGTAGTGGCTTCTGTTTTTTCACTTTTCTGCTTCTCTAGAATTGATCCTGTACAAACAAGTGCAAGTTTTAATTATGAGTACTTTTTTTGTGAGAATCTTAGAGGTATATACATAATTCAGCCTGCTGACCTCATTTTACAATTGAACGAATTGAAACCTAACAAAATTAAGTGACTTGCCTTATTTCCTTCATTTCCTTCAAAACTCAGCTTAAATGTGTCCTTACACAATAAGACTTTTATGATTCTTCCAGCTGCTAGTGACCTCCCTAACCAACTTTGTATATATTTTGTATGTACTTCTATGTGTACAAACCATCTCCCTGATAAAAAGTAAGCTTCCTGAGGGCAGAGACTCTTTTGTATATCCAAGGTGTAGCACAGTACCTGGCAAATAGCAGGTGCTGAATACATTTTTAATTAATTGCCTGAGTTCACATAACTGATAAATGGAAAAGCTGGAACAGAACCCAGTTGTCCCAACTCCTAATTCTGTTTTCTTTCACTGATTTCACAAATATTCATGATGAATATTTGTTACATTCTGAAAGTGACACGAATTTTTCTATCTAAAAATCAATTTATCATCTACCTACTATTATTATTTCAATCTATATAGGTGCAGTTTTCTCAGCTATAAAATGGAGTACCTACTTTGTAGAATTGTGAGGATCAAATGAGAAAATATTTGTAAAATGCCTAGCACAGTCCCTGGCAAATATGAGGTATTATATAAATACTAATTCCCTTTTCCTCTCTTCCTACAACATTAATATGATACATATCCATATACATTCACTTTATAGTATTCATCATTTTGTGTAATACTTCAAGAATCTATGGTTTTATCAATGAATTCCTCCCACCCAGGCAGATAACTATCTAGTGCTTACAGTTTTAGAAAGCCTATGGTGACACATCTATTAAGTGTCAGAGGTGACAGTTGAACCTAGGTCTACTTTTCATGAGGCAGCTAGATGGCTCAGTGGATAGAGCACTGGCCTGGAGTCAGAAAGACCCAAGTTTGAAATCCAGTTACAAATTGGGTGACCCTTAAGTCACTTAACCTCTGTTTGCCTTAATCCACTGGAAGAGCAAATAGCAAACACTCCAGTATCTTTGCCACACTCCGTCTGGTTCATGAAACAACCATCTAATAATAGAGCAGAGGAGTTTCACAAAAGCAAGTACCTAAACTTATTTTATCTTGACAAAATAGGCATGGACATGGAAATCCAACCCTCTTATTTTTCACATGGGCAGAATTGGAAGGAGGAGATGTAACTTCCCCAAACTCACCCAGCTAATAGATGCAGGGAGGACCCCTATCCAGGCCTTCTGCTTCTTACCCCAGGGCTTAATCACTTGATGCTTAATGTTCACTTTATATTAATCATTTGATGCCTCCTATGGCCCCATATTACTTAAAAAAGAAATTGCAATAACTTTGCATGGAAATGCCATCTGCATCCAGAAGAAAGAACTATGAACATTATTTTCATCTTTTTTTTCTTTTGTTTTCTTTTTTCTTTTTTTTCTTGTGATTTTTCCCTTTTATTCTGATTTTTCCCCCAGCATGGCTCATATAAAAATATGTTTAAAATGAAATTATACTTATAACTTAAAATAGATAGATAAAAGATTATTATATTTAACTAGATTTCAATGTACCACAAACATTCCTTTATGCTCCTTTCTATAGTTTCTTGTTTTGTTTTTGCTGAGGCAATTGGGGTTAAGTGATTTGCCCAGGGTCACACAGCTAAGAAGTGTTAAGTTTCTGACATCACATTTGAACTCAGGTCCTCTTGACTTCAGGGCTGGTGCTCTATCTACTGCACCACCTAGCTGCCCCTATAGTTTCTTTAATAAACTTTTTACTAGAGGAAGAATTAAAGAATTGCACTAAGCACTCCTGAGATTTCAAGTGCTTAAAGTTTTACATATGTCCTAATAACAACAATCCCAATTTCTTTAGTATCTTAAGGCAGAGATGTTAAGTATAAAACAATTTCCTGAGCATAGTACAAAAAAGACTAAAATATAATTTGGAAATAATTAACAAAATAAATGAAAAAATACAATAAAACATAGATCATGTTAGAATATTATTTTCTAAGTCAAACTGTGGACTGCACGAGTCCTTATGCATGGTATCATTTCCTATTGAAGTTTGACAACAAGGTTTATAGAGTACTTTCACCCCAATAGTCTTGAGTGGTAGATGATACAAGATTAACTATTCCCATTTTACAGGTGAGAAGTAAAGAGCAGAATAGCAGTGGCAAAGAGTAGGAGATTAAATTGGTTGTATATCAGCCCTCAAAAGCAATACTGAGAAATTTAGATTTTATTCTATTTAATATTGTGCTGAAGCCAGCTTAGATTGAATCAATTGTCAAATTTTAGCATGAGCATTCACATCTCAAAAATCAGCAAATGCCACAAATCAGGACTGAATGTTTTAAAATCGTCTAGATCTAAGATATTAATGGTGAGAATATTAATGTTGCAGATTATACTTAGTAATGCAGATTTATTATCTAATATACTTCCCCACCATACTCAGAGAACTAGTTGTTAAACAATTATCAGAATACTCTTGCCTTTGGGCTATATGAAGCTAACTACTAATGATATATGAATAGAGAAATGATATAATCTATATAATAATTATATTATTATACCTGAAATGAGTATCTGAAATGGAACGACTATCTTTGACAAGTTGGAGAATGGGATGTAGGTAATCAAGGAAAATTTTCTATAGAGATGAGAGTCCAAAATGCATTTTGTGCTGGAGTTTATTCAGAGAGAGTCTCCTGATAGAGAAGGCAATCATGAAGTTTATATGCTAGTAGAACCCCAGTTCTAGGGCCATTTTCTCAATCTGCACACATATTTGCTGACTGGGTCCTCAGAAAACAAGTGATTTTGATTCTCCTTACTGTTCTTAGAGTAACCCTAAAGGAAGGTTTGTGATTTTTTTACTCACAAACCTTAACTGCTGTGCTTTCCAGTGATTGTCAGCCAATAACTTCAATTAGCTTTTTGCAAAGCTATTGATTTTATAGGTAGAGGAAGAACAGTTGGTACAAAAACAAGCACTCCAAACTAAAGATGTATTATCTCCCTGCACACAGGTGGTCTCTGATAAAAAAGTAACAGAATAAAATGGTAGTGAGGTGCATGTGCATAAAACACATGGGAATTGGGGGCAACTCAGAATTTCTGGTTACTGGGAATCCATTTTCCTCTTTGCAGAGTACTTAGCTATGGTTAAACCCCAAAGATTACTGCCTTTGCAGAGCCCAAGGTGTACATTTCTCCCTGGTTCAATGATCCCTAAAGCTTCCTTTTTTCAGTATAACTAGTCTGTTTTACAACTCTTGATGCTACTATCAGTTATTGATACTTTAAAGACATTGATGCCAACATAGATGGAAACCCCAGATTTTCCAATCTTCTGCAGTTAATGAGGTTATACCCTGGTAAATAATGAAGAAGGAAAGTGAGGAAGAAAGAGAAAGAGACAACCAGAGAAATAGAGCTACACAGAGAGAGATAAACAGAGACAAAGAAACAGACAAATTTTTTCCTCTCCTCCCAAGGGCAATTTGTTCAAGGAATCCCACAACATTTACTCTGACCAGCACTTGGCTATGAACTAGCTTGCTATGTTTATAGAGTGCCTAAAGGCATGCCGATCCTTTCATTCAGATACAAGAAATTGCCTTTGAAGCATCATCTGTCTTTATCCAATGACCAAAGCACTTTATTCCTCTCAAATTGATTGACTTGCATGTACCTTCTTTGCACTTTTGACTGATTGACTCAATAGAGCTACCTGGGCCTAAGTGAATAATTGAGATGGAATGGGACATGAGTTTTGTGACTATACATCAAGTCATGTTCAATGTGTTAGACAAACAAGATTTCATTTCATTAATAGAAATATTATATTATCAAGGTAGCGATAGGATCATTCAGGGAAAAGAATACTCAGTTTGGAGACACAGAAACTCAGTTGAGCTCCTAGTTGTGGTACTTGGTTGATATTGGGCAAATGAATGAGTCTCTCTGGATTTCACCAGTTTGTTCTTCTGTAAATGGAAAGCTTTAAATCTCTTCCATATTTAAATTCACTATTGTTAATCCCACTGGTCAATAGTATTCCACCAAAAAATTACCTTATATTTATATTAATTTTATTTTTAATTTATGAAATAATATAAGCATTTCTATAACAACAAAAAAACTGTACATGAAACTGAAACACTATTATGTACAACGTGCTATTCCTTTTAAATATATAGTAAAGTTATCATATAACTTTCTTTTTAAAAATTCCATTCCCCCATTCCTTCCCTAGACATGGCTACCATTAGATATTGATACATAAATACATACATACATATAATTCTCCATATATTGCTGTTCATCAGTTCCTTCTCTGGATACATAGAACATCTTCTTTCATTAATACTTTGTAGAATATTTATATATTTTACAAATGTATGTGTGTATATTTTATGTATATTTTAATATACTTATATGAATATATATTTTAATAGACTTGTGTATATATATATATATATATATATAAATTTATTCACTTTTATGTGTATATTTTGATAATATGTTTCTTGAGGGCAAGGACTTTTCTTTTTTCTTTTTTATCTCTTTGTTTCTTATTTTGCTTCCTCTCTCCCTCCTTTTCTTTATTTATTTTTCTCCTTTCTTTCTTTCTTTTTCTCTTTCTTTCCTTTATTTCTTTCTATCTTTCCTTTCTTTTCTTTTCTTTTCTTTTCTTTTCTTTTCTTTTCTTTTCTTTCTTTCTATCTTTCTTTTCTTTCTTTCTCTCTTTCTTTTCTCATTCCCATAACCTAACACAATACCTAGAACATAATTGACTCTTAATAAATGTTTATTGGGTGACTGATGATCCTATACTCCAAAAATTCTCTCAGCCATATGTAGTAAGTGGAAGTTTGTATATTCAACCATTTAACATATGTATCCCATCTTGGGTATGGACAAGGTCAGCAGCTTTGGGAAGCATCTCCATCATATACAAGATCTCAATTTGAACCACATTTATGATCCAGTTCCTTATATATCTGTGTCAAAAAAAGAGCAGTGTATGGCTTGGAATATTAAATAAGATCTATTTCTACAAGCAAATGGAGTCAGTACTGAACATCTATTACAGCTCTTTAGCCAAAAGAATACTTGTTAAATATACATATGCTGTGATTATATTCTTCACCAATAATATGTCTGTGAGGATTCTGTTCTTTGCAGTTCTTGAACTTCAAAGAGAAACATAATATCTCTTTTAAGCAGATTGATTCTAGAGTCTGAATTAGCTAAGACCTCAAGTCTTAGGGCTTTTTGGTTTTAGGAGTTTTGTCATGAGTAATAAGACCTAGGTTCAAACTTCGGTTCTGATATTCACTGCTTTTGTAACCTTGAATCAGTCATTTAACTGTGACTCAGTTTCCTCATATTCAAAATGAAGAAGTTGGACTAAATGATCACTGAGGACTCTTCCAGCTCTGTGATCCTTGAATTCTAAAAATGCTATAGATATGAATTAAATTTTAAAATATACTCACAATTTCTTTGTTTTACTTGTTTAATTTTCTATTTAAAGAGCAGAATACTAAACCAGAACCTCTCTCCTTCAAACCTTTTTGTAATCACTTTTTTGTATATATACACATATGTGGTCAGCTAGATGGTGCCATAGTGCACAGAGCTTGGACCTGGAGTCAGGAAGACCCATCAAATCTGGCCTCAAATACTTACTAGCTAATGTGACCCTGCATAAGTCACTTAACCCTGTTTGCCTCAGTTTTCTCATCTGTAAAATGATCTGGAAATGGTAAATGATTCCAGTATCTTTCCCAAGAAAACCCCAAATGGAATCATGAAGTTGTCCATGACCGAAATAATTGAACAGCAGTATTAGAATATGTGTGTATGTAAGTGCATACCTATGTACTTATTCATCTATGCATTTATTATCTTTTCTTTATGGAATATATGTTTGACATGTTGATGACTCTTAAGGTTAACTTAACCCTCAAAGATAATTCTTAAGGTTCTGTCAACCAAATGGGATGAGGGAAGGCATGTATAATCAACCACCTAAGTACTGACATTCAAGATTGGGTAATATTCTACTTTATATTAAAATGTAAATTTCTTGAAGGTAAGAATTATGTTATTCTTTGTCATTAAGTCTCCAGCAACTAGCTTGGTGTCTGGAACATAGTAGGTCATTAATAAATAGTCATTGACTAACTGACCTAAAGAAATCATTAAACACATTGGAACCTTAGTTTCTTCACTTGTGAAATGAAGTGTTTGGGCTAGCTTAGTTGTTGGAGTATCTTCTGTCTGCACAATGCAATGTTCCCAGATTTACTCCAAGGTAAAAGGATGAAAAAGAAGGCATTTGCTCAGGGAGCCAATAGTTTGGTGAGAGGAGTGTGCCTTTGGATATAAAGACTCCATCTGCATTAGTAATTCTTTGTATTTCTGCAGGGGCCTGATTTGAGTTGTTCCAAAGGCTGAATAAACATGCATTTATCCTCAAAACACCCTGTGAGTTCCCTCGTGTGGTCTGGGGAGGGTGTGGGGCTGAGTGGTGAGAGCCCAAGATTAGCTCTTAGCCACATTTATGGATTTTGGCCCCTGTTGGGAAATCACTTAACCTCTATGTGCCTCAGTTCACCGTCAATAAAATCATAATGATAATAATAATAATAATTTCTAGCCTCAAAGGGATGGTAATAATTAGTTTGCATTCAGAAACTACTTGAGAACTTCAGCTGCAAAGTGCTGGCTGAATGGTCCAGCCTGCCCAAAGGGGACAGCTTGGGGTTCTGAGGCTCCGGAGTTTAAGTGACTTGTATCCAGACCCAAGAGAGGGCCAAAAGCAGAAAGAAGAACAGAATGACCCCTGTCCTGGCTCTAAGTTCCCTTCTCTAACTCCATCAGACCACGGGGCCTGCCTCTGGTAATTAGAAATTACTTCAGCACATAAACAGGCACTTTAAAATGTTTTCTTTTAACAACGGGCCACCCTCTTCTCCTAGCCACGGGGAGAGGGGGAAACAGTTTCTGCTGCCCACTATCCCCACCTTCTTTTCAGCTTGGCCCGAGAAGCCCTCACCCCTGAGGGCAGCCTCCATAGAGAAACATCTGCTCTGGTAATGGACCCTTTCCAGAATCCCTTGTAAAAATGGCCTCCTTGCTGTATCAATTACCAGGGCATTCACATGGCCTTTAATTCTCAGTAACTGACCACAGTGCCCTCCCTGCTCATCTCTATAACAACCTCCTTCTCTTTTCTTCCAACCTTCTCTTCTCCCCTTTAGGAAAGTTCCCGAAGTTTTCTCCCAACAAAGCTCCAGTTATTGCCATTGGCTACCCATATGCTGCCCCTAAACAGCCTTTTCCATACACCATGTCCTATGTAGTGGGTGATAACAACTTTGTTTGTGTTTAATTAGCTCTTGGTTTATGAGGGCAGTTTGTGTTTAGGGTGTGGCTGGTTTAGTGGGTTCTGTTGCCCTACAGAAATATATGTATAAAGATGGCTACATTTGTGTGGATCCTTGCCAGACTTGGGACTCCAGGGCTGGGAGCTGGAAGGCTGGGCTCTGACTGCATTCCTGATTTGAGTAATGCATTTGACCTTCTCCTAGCCTGAGTTTCCTTCCATTAGAGATAATGCTTGTCATTTGGATTGGAAGACCTCCAAAAGCAGATTCTCATGATGTCAGACTACTAGGCAACATTTCTAGGGGTGATAGATTTGATTCTTTCTATCTCATGCTACCCAGAAAATTATATAAATGCAGGATACTCCATGTGTTATTGGTCAAATGTCATCTCCCACTCTTTTAGAGTCATGTGACCCTGACATTCATACACACACACACACACACACACACACATACATACATATATGTATATATTTGTCTTACATTTAAAAATCATAGTATTAAATGCATGGCTGATTTCTTGAACTAAAATATAAAAAACTTAATAAGTATCAATATCAAGCATTTGACAGTTTGATTTTTAAGTGAAAATAGTCAGAACTTGAGTGTCCAAACTAGCATCTGTAAACTTTCAAACTGTTCAGACTTGGAAGAACATAATATATTCCCTTAATACTCTCATTGATCAAAAATTCTTCTAGAACTTTGAGAATTCCCTTCAGAGCCTGCATCAATGTTGGTAGTGGCCAGTCTTCTATTTTCAAGGGCATATCTGATTTTTAGAAATAGCTGGAAGTTTTTTTGGGGTGCCAAGTCTAGTGAGCAGGATCATACTAGGTGGTATTACTCATATTTTTTTATGTAAAGAAAGAAAGGTTTGAGAGTCTATGATTCCAAAGGCACTGAGGATACAAAGAAAATATAAAAATAGTCCCTGACTTCAAGGAGTTTAAATTCCCAGTACTTAACAGTGCATGGCAAATAATAGGCATTTAATAAATGCTTGTGGCATACTTGATGAGGTTATCTAAACCACTCTTAAATGAACATAATATATTTTCCAGGATGCCATATTTTTTTTACCCAATCCATCACCTCTCAAGAGGTGGGACTCATGCTTCATCATTAATGATCTGGAACAGTAGTTGAAAATGACATTGATAAGAATTTTTAAGTTTTTCTAAATTGTCTTTCTTTAAAATGTAGCTATTTCATAAATTGTTCCCTTGGTTTTACTCACAGAATTCTACATTAATTGATACATGTCTATGAAAATATTCCTAAAATGTACAATCATCTTTTAAAAATTGTACTGTTATGGAAATGCTTGTTTTGTTCCATGAACTGAAAATGAAATAATTTTTTAAAAGATTGGAAATAAAGAAACATCTCATTACAATTACATACTGTATTTGTTCATCCTTTTTCCAATTGATAGGGATCTGCTTTGCTTACATTTTTTTTGCCACAGCATAAAGTATTGCTATAAATATTTTTCTAATATGGTTCTTTCCCTCATTCTCTTCTTTCTTTTGGAGTATATGTCTAGCAGTGATACCACTGAGAAGAAAAAGTATGCACAATTTAATGACTTTCTAAATATAGTTTCAAATTGCTTTCCAGAATGTTTAAATCAATACTTATCTCCAACACCAATGTATTAATATTTATGTCCACCCATCTCATCTCCAACAATTGTGGGGAAAATTTATGAGCTGTTTTAATTTTCATCTATCTTATTAATGATTTGAAACAATTTTTCCCCTGATGATAGTTTCTTTTTCTTTTTGAGAATTGTATACTCATACCCTGTGATCATTTATCTATTAGGAGTTGGATCTTATTCTTAAGTATTTTGATCTACTCCCTCCATAACTTGAATATCAGACCTTTATCATAAACACTTACAGTAATTTTTTTCCCAGTTCACTGTTTCCTTACATGTTTTAGCTATATTGATTTTGTTTATGTCACAATTGCAATAAATGTGAAATGCATGAAAAAATGTAGAAAAGCCTACACTAAATGCGATTTTTAAAAGACAGAGTTTTACTGCCATGGACTCTTTTGGCAGTCTAGTGAAGCCTATGGCCCTTTGGAATAATGTTTTATAATTAATTTAAGGAAATACCCAATTAGACTAGAGGATAGTGAAAATAAGGATTTTTTTCCCATCCAAATCCAAGGACCCCCTGAAATCTAACCATGGATCCCTTATGAATCTGTGGATTCCAAGTCAAAACTATTGATTTATACAAAGTGATAAAATATGAAATCAGTAAAACAAGATTTGCAAACTTACTAGAAAAAAACACCTATTATATAGAAAGAAAAAAAGATAAAAGATGAGAAACAGTCTCAAAACTGACTTGCACATCTAGACTTGCAGATCTAGAAGGGGGCAGAGAACAAAAGCATTTTCTCTGATAATTGAGCCTTTACCTTAACTTCCCAGAAAGTCTTTCTAGATATTTCTAAACAGGTTGCTGCCTATCACTCCCTAACTCCACCATTTTCAGCTCTATATATTGTCTCTCCTTGTTAAAATGTAAAATCCTCGATCCAGGGACTGTTGTTTCCTTATAGTTGTATCCCTGTTACCCAGCACATTATAAGTACTGTAAGTAATATTTCAAGTAATAGTTTATTCATTTCCTTCATTCTTTTCCTATTTGTTGTTTGATCATTTTTTTTCCAGCTGGTAAAATCATAATGTTTTAAAAGATATAGATATTTCTCCTTTATTCTCTTCTTGAATAATTTCCCTTGATAGAAAATGAACAGAAACAAAAATCATCTCTTCAAGGAGATGAGAGCTAATCCAGGCAAAGTTTTATTAATAAGTGTCTTGCCAGTCTCTAGATAAGTACTGTGTCCAAAAGTGAGATCTGGCTGTTGAATTGTCCTTGATTTGGGATCTTTTGAATCTTCTTACAGGATAATTAAGTATAAGAGACTAATTAGAAGGTGTGATTTCTATACAACTACAGAAAACTACCCTAGCTCATTTTGACTATTGGGGAATGAAAACTGGCCTTTGAACCCAGACATTTAGAGTTCAAAAGTAGAATAGTGGTTGTTGGTTACCCCTTCTTGGACATCTTCAAAAAAAGGTTGACTGACTAATCACTTAACAGGGATGTTGCTGAAGGCTGTTGACTGACTGATTACTTAACAGGGATGCTGCTGAAGGCTATAATCTTCATAGTCAGGGAAATGCCTATTGTAATGAGATCATAGGTTCATTTGAAAATACCAGTAGGGCCATTTAGAGACTGTTGTGGTAGTAGCAGGTAGAGTGTTAGACTTGAAGACTCGAAGACCTGAGTTCAAGTTTTGCTCCCACACTTAATAGCTGTAGAGCCTTGAGCAAAACACTTCCTTAAACAATGATCTAAGATTTATCACTGGACCATAGACTGGTTGCAATCTGCATTAGTAAGTAGCAGGTGTGCCATACATTGGCACTTTCTAAATAGGGGGACAGTTCACTGTCCCTCAGACTGTTGGAGGGCCGGACTATAGTAAAAACAAAAACTTTGTTTTGTGGGCCTTTAAATAAAGAAACTTCATAGCCCTAGGTGAGGGGGATAATAGTCCTCTGCTGCCTCATCTGGTCCACAGACCATAGTTTGAGGACCTCTGTGACATAGAACATTAGTGCATTGACACTTTATTTCAGGAGATCCCTTATCATTAACTGGAATGTTGATCAACATAACCCTATTCTCCTGCTACTACTTACAAGTGATAATTAAATTGCCAATTTCATGAGGAAGGAGAAAGGTTGACTGTGAGTGCTCATTTCCATTATCTCAGAGCAAAGACAACTACAGTGCCTAATTTATAATTGTACTCCATATTACATGGGAGGTGGCATTCATTCAAGGAGCCATATATTCAAAGAACATATCAGACAAGCAATTCAACACACAACATAGATTCTCCATATGATTCCTAACATTTCCCCTTCTCCTTTTTTTTTCTGATACCAATATGATTTAGTAAATTTTATGATCATCACAAGGAAGCAAGTTATAGAGGAATTATGAAATTAATAAAGATTCTTAGTGGTCATAGGGACCAATTCCCTATTTTTCTTAACTGAATATGTGTTTTATCAATTCCTTTTTTATGCTAGACCTACAATTATACTTGTTTTGAATTTTTTATTTTGATAGTACTTTATTTTTTCAAATACATGCAAAGATAAATTTCAACATTCACCTTTGCAAATTTTTCTTGTGTTCCAAATTTCTTGCTTTCCTCCTTCCCCCTCACAAGACAGCAAGCAATCCGATATAGGTTAAACATGTGCAATTCTTCTAAACATTTCCATATTCATTATGCTGCACCCCCCAAAAAAACATCAGATCAAAATGGGAAAAAACATGAGAAAGGAAAAAAAAAAAACAAGCGTAACACTACCATCACAAAAGGTG
Source organism: Sarcophilus harrisii (assembly GCF_902635505.1). Lineage (NCBI taxonomy): Eukaryota > Metazoa > Chordata > Mammalia > Dasyuromorphia > Dasyuridae > Sarcophilus > Sarcophilus harrisii. The sequence goes on from NC_045426.1 coordinate 347,318,551, forward strand.
AAAATACTATCCTTTGATCCACTTTTAGTCTCTAAGTTCTCTCTCTGGATGGACGTGGTACCTTCCATCACAAGATATTGTCTTGAATCATCTTGTTGAAAAGAGTTAATTCCATCATAGTTATCAATTCATTTTGCTATTTCATTAGTTATTTCTTTAGAATTGCCCCACCAATGATTCTTCCTTTAAAAACCAATGGTTATAATGATTATACTTGACAAAATATGACATTTTTTACCCATAATCCCCTACCTCACTACCAAAATAGTCATAAGACAATAAATAGAAAGGAATTTAGAGGTCATCTATTCATAAATAGAAAGGAACTTAGAAGTCAACTAGTTCAATTCCCACTTTTTACATGTAGGGAATTAAGTATGTGTTAATTAACTTGCTTAAGGCCCCATAGCAAATAAGAGCTGGGATTTAAATCCAGGTTTTCTACCTCCAAATCCAGTGATGTCTCCAAATTCCACTGTGCCATGTTTTATGAAAATAATTCTATCTTTTCTCCATGACAAAGATTAATCATTACAATTATTTACGAATTGGTTTCCACTCAGTGATCTTTTCATTTATGTTATTTCATTCATGTTCCAACCCTCTTATTTAAAAGATTAGGAAAATGAGAGTCAGAGAATTGACATATCTGGCCTAGGGGTCATAGAGTTAGAAAGCAGCAGAACTAGGAACACAACCCGGGTTCCTACTTAGGGCATTTCCCACAATCATTTCAGGTTGTATTTAAGGTATTGTTTTAATCTTGAAGCTACATAAATCCAGTTCTCTCCCTGACTTTTCAATTTTTTTCAATTAATAAAAATCTATTTTCTCCCCCTTCCCCTCCCATGAAAGAAGAAAGACAAAACCTTTGTAACAAATATGCATAGTCAAACAAAACAAATTCCTGCATTAACCATGTTCAAAATTGAGTCCCATTCTGTATCCTGAATCCATCTTCTCTGTTAGAAGGTAGGTCATATACTTTATCATCATTAATGGTATGAAGGAAAATAACTTTGAAAGAGGTGAGAACATTCACCAAATTTGTGACTTCAGAAAACCGATGATGAAACAAATCACCTATCTCTTTCTAGGGAGGCAATGGATTTAAGCTACAAAATGTGATAATATGTATCCTCAGACTCAGATGTGGCTTATGTGTTGATATATTTTACTCAACTATACCTATTCATTATAAGATGGGACTTCATGAATGTGTGTATGTGTGTATGTGTGTGTGTGAGAGACAGAGACAGAGAGACAAAGGGAGACAGAGACAGACAAAGACAGAAAGAGAGGGGGAGGGGGGAGAAAAAGAGAGAGAGAGAGAGAGAGAGAGAGAGAGAGAGAGAGAGAGAGAGAGAGAGAGAGAACATAGAGAAAACAGAGGGAAACAGAGAGAGACTAGTTAGTAGTGATAGTGATAGTGATAGTACTAGATAGTGAAAAATAGCATTAATAAAATATTTTAAATGTATAGAAAAAAACAAAAAGTAAAAAAAAAAGATGTAGAAAGAGACACAAATAAGACATTTATTTGATTGTTGTTGTTCAGTCATTTTGGTCATGTCCAACTAACTCTTCATGACCTCATTTGGGGTTTTCTTCATAAATACTGGAGTAATCACTCACAATGCATTTCCTTCTCGAGGTCATTTGACAAATCTGGAAATTTAACTTACTTCCTTTTGCTTCTCATTTTGTAGATGAGGAAAGTGAGGAAAATATGGCTAAATGAAATGCCAGGATAAAACAGTTAGTAAAGTAACTAACTTACTTTATGAGACCATATTTTAACTCATGCCTTCTGACTCTGGGCCTGACATTCTATGTGCTGTGCCACGTTGCTGCATTTTCACTACCTCATTAAATTATGTGTGTATATATACCTATATTAGCATGTATGCATTTATAATTTGTATAATTTGTAATTAGATGATAACCAGGTTGGATTCAAATTCTGCCTCTGACACACTTACTAGATAAATACATAAGTCCCTAACTTCACCGGGAGTTTAGACTATATGATTTCTAAACTTCCTTCCAGTTTTAAATTTATGACTAAAGCTTTCTTTCTTGTTCCTCTCTCTGTTTCTATATCTCTTTGTCTCTGTCTCTGTCTCTCTCATAGTATGTAAAAGACATTCACAGTTTCTTATACAATCTTCTTATTCTTTTTGTCTATTGAAATGTTTATATGATTTGATTGAAATATGATAGTGTATGTTTATAATGTTTATATGATATGATTGAAATGTTTAATGATTACGTTCACAGTGAGAATGAAAAATAAATTTGTAAAGTTTTATCAGATTGTATGGAACCAGCAGATCTGTATCACCTGGGTACAATGAGCAGGATAACATATAACAAGATCTCGGTGAGAAGAATACCTTATTAACTGAGGTAACATTCTATCTCCACCATAGAGATATTATATTGTATATACCCCCTCTCAGACAGAGCCTCATGCTTCAGACATTTCCCTTGTTTTCTCCCCAATCACGAAACATAAACTTGTCCTCTGTCTTATTCCCTCAGTCTATCAGAAACCTATTGTTTGCTTTCAGAACTTCTCAATGTCAGTTAATGCAACATAATGCATGTTGATATGTTAATGGATCCCAGCCCTCCCTCTTTTAGTAGTTAACATTGATTGAGTGTACGGGCTTTTGAGAAGGAGTTGAACCTTTGGCAAGAGGGCTTGCCAAGTTCTTTTCAGGGCCGCTCATCCATTCTTGATAAGTACCTAGCACTTAATTCTCACCTGTGGTTCCAAGAAACTTTAGCATGAACAGCAGTCACATCCTGGTAAACCTTCTCAGCAGATGAGCTAAAACAGGTTAAGGGAAACTAACAGGACACACACCTGTCAGTAAGTTAAAGGAATGTCTACCCAAAGCATGTGAAGACTTCTCCCAGCAAAATGGGACAGCTGGGGTGAGAACAGTTTGTTTCAGGGGTCATGAAGGTTAAAGTTTGGTCAGACATCAAAAATACCAAGGTCATCCATTGAATCCTGGGCTATTTCTAATAGTCCTGATTTTTGTCTTCCTACTGTACTTTAATGACTCAGGCTGTCAGGTTGGCAACTTTGTGCAATTCTGCCTCACTTAAATCTAATTCACCAATAAGATATTCTGTATATACATATATGTTGCAGGCATTGGGACAGAAATTTGGGGAAATATTTTGAGTTGCTTATGACATTATAACCCTCTCCTTAGCCATTACATCATGCCACTTCCCTTCTTTGTGGGCACTTTTGGCCTTCACCTCCACACTCCATATAATGAGGTATATTTTTATATTGAAAATACAACGAACCTCAATGGTAGTGACTCTAAGCCAGAATGATGACTAAGGAAACTATTGTTGGGAATGGGAGGGTGTTGCTAAGAGAAAGTAGACCTGGCCAAATGAAATTCAAAGTATACTCTCACCAATACCTTTGTGCTGCCACTGCTCAGTACTGTGCAAGCAGATTTTAAAATTGCAAGGGACCTTAGAGAACATCTTGTCTAACTACTTGATTTTAAATATAGGAAGCTAAAGATGAGAGAGTTTCAAATACTTTCCCCATGGTCACAAAGGTAGTAAGAGACTGACATGAGATTTAAGGTTATATGCATATATATGAATATATTTTATGTAAATATAATATATGAATATATTTTATATGTGAATATATTATATATTATCAACATAATAAAAACAAGTTGTTATATTTCTTTTGTTTCTTTTTGTATTTGATTGAAGCTAGTATTATAAAATGTAGTGTCAACCTGAAATAAAGAAAACAGAAAAAAATTAGCAACAAAAATAGCAAAAAAAAAAAAAAAAAAAAACCCAACCTTTTAATTCAGGCCAATTCAGAGCCCCTGTAGCATCAAATATTGGAGTGACTAACAGGGACAAAGGGAACAGGGTTTAAGTGACTACAGAAAGGAAGTCTGTTACAAAAGTTATTTTGCATAAAAACCAAAAGTCCATAGAGAAAGCCAGGAGAGGGGGCGGTGGACAGAAGAGGATATCTACTTAGAATAGTAACTCAAGTTCCAGATACAGCAACACTTATCGATATATTGTTGGAAGGGATCCTAGAGTCTACCTACTTCAAAATAGTTTACAAATGTGTAAACTGAGGACAAATGATTTTAAGTCAGGAAGGGAGATGGAGATTGACCTGGAAATTTAACACATAACTTTAAAGTAAATTTCTTTCTACTGTACTGTGATGACTCCATGCTCTGGTACAAGGAAAGAGAGTAATGGTTCTTCTTTCAATTATGACCTTAGAAATGTAGGGGTTCACATTCAGTTCTATTTGACTAATTCATATTCTTACCTACTCAAGGTACCAATGCCAGATGGGGTTACTTCAATCACACCTTTACTGGAACATAGATTTAGAGCTAGAACATCATTTCATTTTATATGACAATATATCTGAACTCTATCTCTTTCTATTTCTTCCACTGTCTTTCCCTCTGTTTTCTCCATGAACAATTCACATTCACATACAACTTTTCTCAGGAGTCCCCATTCCCAAACAGCCATTTCTGGTGGAACCTGAGATAACTACATACAAATAAGAAAGAGATCCTTAAAGATGATGAAACTGAAGCCCTGAGAGAGTAGGGGACTTGCCAATAACATAGGACGGTTAATGGAAGAGTCAGGATTTGAACCCAGAGCTTCTGATTTTATGCTTTTAAATACAGACATCAGAAGGGGCTACCTGATTTTGAACCCAACTGACCAGTAGTCCAAATTGGTTTCCCTGTTGATGTATCTGGAACCTGAGTTACTATTCTGAGTAGATATCCTCTTTTATCCACCGCCTCCTCCCCAAGCTTTCTCTATGGACTTTTGGTTTTTATGCAAAACAACTTTTGTAACAGACTTCCTCTCTATAGTCACTTAAACCCTGATCCCTTTGTCCCTGTTAGTCACTCCAGTATTTGGTACTACAGGGGCCCTGAATTGTAATCCCCTTGGCCTGAATTAAAAGTTTTTTTTTGTTTTGTTTTGTTTTTTTTGCTATTTTTGTTCCTATTTTTTTTTCTGGTTTTTTTTTTTTTTTATTTCAGGTTGACACTACAAATGTATCCAAACAGACATGAATTCAAAAGAGGCCTGCTATTTAACTATCACTTAAACGTTATCCCTAGTGTGAATCTATAATGAAAATATTATTTTCTATGAGATTTCCCCACCTCATAGTTCACAACTAGCTAATTTCCTTAAGAAGATACTCTGTAGAGCAAAAAGAAAACAAATGGATTTTTTTCTGGACTTTTTGATTTGTTCACCTTATTGCCTCACTTTCAGGAATGCCAGGTGGTAGACCTTACCCTGTATGATTATCTTATAGTAAGTAATAAGTTATAAGCCTCTACCTTTAATAGCAGAAGATACTTAATAAAATGCATTTTTGGACATTTTAGTCACTTAATAAATGTCTATTGCATTGAGTTAGGATATTGTTTCCTTACTTGACAGGTGAGGTTTTTATTAAGGACCTACTATGTGGTAGGCACTATGGTAGGCACCAGGGATACAAAAACAAACATAAAAAATAGTTGACATAGCTGGGGAATAAGGGGTGTAGTCTATGGTCTATGGTTATCAGAGACAGATTGAGCAGGGATGAGGAGATGTAGGAAATACATATTACCAAGCCAACTCATACCTCTGGTATGCTAACAAGAATGTGTAAAATCACATTCTTCTGGTATCTTCTTACTATTCCACTTCATGTAAAATATCTCTTCTGTGTTCCACTATGTTCTCTAGGTCTATTCTTCTTTTCAGTTTAACTCCTAACTGCTAGAGAAGAGATGGCCCTTTTTTCTCCTGCATATATCTCTCTTAAGAAGCAAGAATGAAGAGTGATGATTTACTCCAAAGCATTTGCACTAATTCTGCCACTGAGGCAGTCACTATTTTCTGTACCAATTGGATGAATCTCAGCCCAAGTGCTTCAAGCATGGATAGAAATCTGAATTATGAGTTTAGCTCAGATATCATTTCTTCCAGGAAACTTCTTGATTCCCCACAGTGGTTAATGTTATCTCACTCATCAAATCAACTTATTTCTTCATCTGCATTCATGCTATATTCTCTCAATAGACTATAAGCTTACTGAAGGCAGGAACTATTTCATTTCTGAATATCATTGAAATATTTGCTTCCTGAACTTTGAGGTATGCAGCCTTTAGTCCCATTCTATAGAGTATAGTCATTGAGGTAATATTGCCCTATGACCGATAATAAGCTATTATTATTATTGTTATTTTTCAGGAGGATTAGTTTCCCTTGGAATACATTTTTACAACATAATATTTTAGTATTAAAATATTTCAGGACTGCCTGTCATGTACCACCTTTCTAATAGTAGCAAACAGGAACACCTTCAGTCATGCAAAGATTTTTTAATAGCATTATAGATATCATTCTCTTCCAAAAAAAAAAAAAAAAAAAACTACAGTAGCTCAGATAAAGTAACCCATCATATTTCCACAGCTGTTCTCATAGTAATAACTCTGACACCAGGCAACTAGCATTTCCCCCTGACCCTTTACTCCTGCATAAAGTGTAAATTACAGACTTATGTATATGCCATGGGAAGTTATAGAGATGAAGATGCAAGCTGTTTCCCTAAAGAGCTTATGATCCAATGAATAGGAGAGACAGGATAAAAGTTTATTTATATCAACTAAAGAAAAAATGTACAGAAGTATGCATACTAAGTATGTGGGGCATGGAGGCGGATTAAATTGCAGAGATTGGGAGAGGTCAGTTGCTGCTACTGGAGTCATTGAAATGACTGGAGCCAGATGGGATTAGTCTGGAAAAGTTTCTCTGGCAGAACCTAAAGAGAGTTGGAATGAGGGGCGGGAGGGACATGTGCCATCAATAGGAGTTATTTATTAGGCTCTGAGTTCCCTCTTTGAGACTGTGAACCTCAAAGGGATTGAAGATATGGCACAAACACACACAGTTTGTAGGTGAGTCTGAAGTGCCATATATGGCTGTAAATTTATAACCCTAGTAGCCACATGTTCACCACCACCAGAGGGCTAAGTCATGTAGAACAAGGTTGTACAGTCTTCAGAATCAGCAAAAGAGAGACATATTTTCAGAATCAGAGGATCATAGAAACCCTGACTTTGAAGAAAATTTAGAGGTTATCTGGTCCGAAATACAAATTAAATTGAATGAATGAATGAAATAGGATTCAGTAAGGATTTATCATGTATCAAATGCTGGGAATAAAAATTTAAAACATAAAATTCTTATCCTCAAGAAGCTAATATTCTAATGATAGATTCAAAACATAAAGAGAGCCTCCAAAGAGGGTCACTTTGGTCTAGAGGTTTACAGGGGAGGTAAATGGGGACACAGGAGAATAGGTCGATACATCTACATTTTCCATCAAGGAAACGTGACAAAGATGATTTCAGTTCTAGAATTGAAGTGGAATTTAGAGAGAGAATAAAAGATCAAGGAGTTGAGGTTATGTAGGGATGGAGGGCTTTCCTGATACAGTGAGCCTGGAGTGATATTCACTGATCAGGACAGAATTCTCAGAGTTGACAGAAATTCTTATGCATATCTGTAAAGATATTTCCTTTACCACTCTAATAGGTCTGAGAGGTCATCACTGTGGGTGTTCCTTTGTATCTTGCAGATCACAATATGTCCATATTTTCTTATAATGGGTTGTCCTTGTGTATGTTATCCCAAAAACATACTACACGGCTTCTACCTCACTTGCTGAGAGGATAAAGGTATCTTTTCTGTCTCTTCCTGCAGATACCAATGAGGTCCACTGACTATCCATAGATTATCCCCTCCCTATTGGCACATGCTCAATTCAACTTATTTTTCAATTATACATTTCTTGGATGATGTATTTACTCAGGTCATGTTTCAGCTTGTTCACAAATCTATCATATGCCTTTCTCTTTCCTTCAGAGATATGCTGATGTAAAAGTTATTCAGGCATTTATGTTAGAGACATTGTTGCCAAAAATACTTATCAACACAGTAACATTTTAACACATACTTTATTATGTCCTTGAACTGTAGACCCATGATAAACAAAATCCAATGGATCCCCATAACATTTTTAGCAACCTTATATAGTCTTTAATTACACCAGCATAATGGAAACAGTTTGAACACAGAGGGCAAAGAGTAAGGTAAAGAATTACACATCAAAGAATAGAGAAGGAAACTATCTACATCAACTAAAATAATAAACTGATAAGCAAATAGGAGATTGAACTGAAATTTGCAGACAGCTCAGGAACCTCTAAAGGCAGTTCCTTAGTTGAAACTGACATTTAGAATTTTAGTATTTCCAAAGCATGATCATCCAGTCTTCACACCTGAAAACCTCTTCATAGAAAGAATCCATTCCCTCCTCAGGTGATCAGTTATATTTTTTGGAGAGCTACTATGAGAAAATGTAGCCTTATACTACAGATAAATATATCTTAGTGAATAATAAATAAATCATCCATTTTTCTTAGTTCTGCCCTTTGCAGATCAAGTCAAATTAAGTCTCACTCACTAATCACATGGAAGCCCTTCAGGTACCTAACACAGCTCTTCTCTTTTCCAGGCTGCCTACTTCTCATTCCTTAAATTCATCTTCATATAGCACCTTCTTGAAGGTCTTTATCCAATTCAACCACTCCAGTTTGTCAAAAAAAAAACCTTTCTAAAATGTGGTGCACAATACAGATTCAATCACTGCAGATATGGAGTGACCAGGGCAATATATATCAGGAGTATCATCTTTTATATTCTGGTCAGAGAATCTGTTGTGCTTGATAGTTTAAAGGATAAAAGAAGAGAGGATTAGCATGTTTTGTTGGTCTGGAAGAGAGAGTCTAAGCAACTTTGGTAAGAATGTGATGAGAAAAAAGGAAAACTAGGTAAGCAAAGGAGGTTATGGGAAATATGAGATTAAGGAGTTATAAAGTCTATTAACAGATTTTTATTTAGTACTGTATTTTCTAAAAGGACTATTTTTTTTTAGTGAGAGTATTTAATTTCAGTTTCTGTTTTCATTTCTTCCTTTATTAACTAAAAACTTGACAAAGATTCATAATCATGAATATGTCCATATGGAAAAAAAATTATAAGTGAAATTGTCTCTATTACATAGCATTTCAAAAGCATATATTAAGAACAATAGTACCAACACTGTTTTGCTTTTCCATTGTTCCCTTCTGAACTTCCTTTTCCTTACTTCTGTATTTCTGTAAATGCTTCATTGATACTACTTTCTTTTCCCCCTTTATATCATTTTTACCTAGACTCCTGCTACGCAAAGGCCTCTTTTATTATAGAAAAACAAATATAGTGAAACAAAAGAAATGAATACATTAGTTCATTGAGCATCTATAGTAAATTTTCTCTCTACCAAAAGCTGGAAAACATTTTTCATCATCAATACTCTGTAGTCAAATTTGGTCATTGCATTGATCAGAAATCTTAAGTCTTTTAAAATTTTCTTTTACAATGCTGTCATTTTATCAATTGTTCTTCTAACTCTGCTAACTTCATACAAGCCTTTCTAGTTTCCTCTTAAGGTATATTTTTTAATCTCTTCTTAAATCATAAAATATCTTAAGCACATCCCTTTACCATAATTTGTTCAGCCGTTCCCTCAAATGACAAGAATACTTTCCCACAGTTATTTGCTATGGCAAAAAGAGTTGATAAAAATAGTTCTGTATATATGAACACTTTAGTCTTTGCTTTTGATATCTTTGGGACACATGCTTAGTAATATTGCCACTGGGTCAAGAGTATGTGCAAAGGGTACATATTTTAGGAGCATCTTAGATACCATACCATATTTCTTTCCAAACTGGATGAACCAATTCAAAGCTCCATTAACAGTGTACTAGTTGTGGAAATATGTTTAATATGATTATACATGTATAACTTGTGTCTGATTGCTTGCCTTTACGGAGAGGGGGAAAAGAGGAAAGAAGGGAGAAAAAATTTGGAACTCAAATAAAGTAAATGTTAAAAATTACCTTTACATATAATTGGAAAAATAAAAATATGATTAAGGGAGGGAAAATAGTACATTTATATACTTCCTTCAACATTTGTCATTTTCCTTTTTTGTCATCTTTGCCAGTATGTTAGATGGAAGATAGAACTTTACAAATTTTAATTTGCAGTAATTTGAAAAATGTCTTCATATAGTTGTTGACAACTTTTCATTTCTTCTTTCAATAGCTACCTTTATTTGTGCAAAAATCCTTTAACTTTTGTTTAATCAAAATTACTCATTGTACTGCTTTAAGATCCTCTTTACTCCTTGTTTGTTAAAAAACAAAAACAAACAAAAATCTTTCCCCTCATTCATATTTGTGAAAGATTTCTCCTACATTTCTCTAATTTGTTTTATATATTTATATCATATATTCATTTATTATTAGATTATATAATAATATAATTATAATAAAGACATTATTGTGTCATATCTTTAACTGATTTAAAAAGAAATATTTTGCCCAGTAGTTGTTAATGCTAACTGCAAGTTCTTTATTTCCACACTGCAGAATTAAGAACCTTCCACAGCATCTTCAAAAACTGAACCCAAGATTTAGTTGTGGTGTGTTTGCTCTAAGCAATGAAGTAAGAGGCTGAAAGAGAAAGGGTGGAGTTTCCCCCATCCCAGATCTCAGGTGGAGTTTCTAGGACTCATAGTTAGCAAAATCCTCCTTTCATTTATAAATGGTGTGTGTTTGCTCTGGAAAAAACTGAGAGGATAAATATGGAATGCCACAGATGCCACGGTGTTATTTTTGCAGTTGCTCTTCTGATTATAACTTCAGTTCAGGTCTCCTTTTTTTCTTCCCCACCCTCTGTTTTATTCAGATATTTCTCCTGTGGCCATTCACACACATATGTATGCATGTCTTGATTTAGAGGCATTTCAAATTGAGTCCTGCGGTCTTTCATACAAATACAAAATGGTCCTCAGTCCTGTATGGTCCTCATGCATTTCTGCAATGATAGTGATAGGAAAGGGACAGAAGGTGCTTAAATTACCCTGTTTTTGATAGTTCATAAACATTAACTTAGTTGTTGGTGCTATATGTATGAAATCCTTGTCTGGTGACCAAGTAGGCATGTTGATGGAAAAACTAAATCATATTAATCTTTACATTTTCATCATAAACAAAAGTAGGAGACAAAAGGAAGCCAAATAGAAGCATGGTTTATGAGTTCTTGAAAAGGTAAAATTGTTTTTTTTTCTTTTTCTTTCTTTCTTTCTTTTTTTTCTGACACAATTGGGGCTAAATGACATGCCCAGGGTCACACAGCCAGGAAGTGTTAAGTGTCTGAGGCCAGATTTGAATTCAGGTCCTCCTGGTGATAGGCTCATGCTTTATTCACTACATTAAGTAGCTGCCCTAAAAAGGTAAAATTAAAGAAATTGGTGGGGTTGGTTTAATTATGAATTTCATGATAATAAGGATAGAGTTTCTGTAACTATTTCATTGATTCTTCTTTTACTGTGCATCTGATTATTTTGTATCATAGTACTCATAAATGAAGAACAGAATGAAAACAATTGCCCTATGTTATACTATTGTTTACAAGAGGAGGAATCCAATTAATTTTCCTAAATAACTGTCTAGTATACATTGAAACAGGTACTCTAATTAGTATGATATGCACCATGGTTTATATGAATATCTACGGCTGGTCAAAAAGGATGCAAATACTCACTAATGGGTGACTAGAGGGCAACTCTGTGTCTCTGAGAAGTTAGGGGTTCTAAAAGGAGATTGCAATCTTTTAAAGGCAATTAAATTTGACATTTCATTATTTCTAGGGCATGGACATCCAGCCTCCACTTCTTCTCTTTATAGAAAGAATCCACTACCTTCCTAGGTGGCCAATTATGCTTTTGGAGAATTATTGTGAGAAAGAAATGTTGAGTTGAAAGAAATCAAAGACAATGGACAAATTGATCCATTTTCCAAAATGTATGTGAAGAAAATACAAATGGAAGAGGAAAATACCTCTTTAAACCTGTGTGACACATATTTGACTTCCAGGTGCCCTTCCATTCAAAGAAATCAATAATTAACATATATTCACAAGACACCTGAGCAAAGGAGTGTGTTAAACATTATGAAAGAAATGAATTTGTATATTTTACCACCTTTGCCTTTGAGAAATCTACATTCTAGCTATGAAGATACATGAAGAGAAAAAATTAAGCAATTGTTTAGGGTCTTTTAAAAAAATGCGGATCTATTATTTCACTAGCATATGGAGCTCCCAGTAAGAAACTTTGTATGCCAACACAGATTAGAAATCATTATACATCTCATGGTTTTATAGAATTCCCTGAATTATAAACACTGAATGCTTTTTCTGAGGTTATACAGCTAATAAATACCAGATGCAGGTTAGGGGCAAGCTAAATATCATAAGTGATAGAGTGCCAAGACTGGAATTAGGAAGACCTGACACTTAACTTCAGCAAGTACAGTGACCTTCAGCAAATCACTGGAACAAAAACAAACAAAAAAAACCACCCTCTGTTTGCCTCAGTTTCCTCATCTTTAAAATGGGGATAATTATAGCATCTATCTCCCAGAATTGTTGTGAGGCTCAAATGAGTTAAAATGCTTGGTACAATGTAGATGCTATCTCAGGTCTACCCAACTATGAAATTGGCAATTAAGCCACTCTGCCCATTTCTCTGAGCAGAAATGTTTAATTAAATCTATCAAAATAAGCTAAAATGGCAACCTACAAACTAAAACAATGAAATAGATGTAAAACTCAATAATTATTGGAGAATATATTATTGTTCATTACAAACTCAAGTCAAGCTAAAAAAATTTCTACACAAAAATGTTTGGCGAAATGGAGCAGAATTCATTGAATTATATAGACTAACTACCATTGCTACTTTTATCACCTATTGAAATTTTACTAAAATAATTTCTAAAAAGGTATAAAAATACACAAATTCATATTTGAATCAAGCATATATAAAATTTCAATTCAGTACTGTTTGAGAGGGAACTATGCTTTAAGGTTCTTTTGGCTGAATTAATCAGGCCAAAAGCAAAACATTTTCTGAATGCTTTTAGTGTCAGGGAAAAGACACATACCTTGGCTCTCTTGAACAAAATCTTGGTCTAATGATGTGGGTGAAAAAAATGACAAAACTCTAGGAACTGAAGTTTATTTACTGTAAAAATTAAGCAAATCAAATGTTCCTAGAGAGAAGGAATTTGCCTTAAACTTTGGAATCTTCTTTTTCAACATATAAATGGGAAAAAAAACTTGAGCTTTTATTCCCTTGGATTTTTTTACCACCTCTTTTTGAATTGGCATATTAATCTCTCATGTAAAGATTTTTGCTTATCTCTTTAAGCAGTGAAAGTTAGACAATCAGTTAAAATATGTTTTGATACTGAGCATCAGAATTTTCCTTGTTATTTAACAGAGAGCAAATGTTATAATTAGAACTGGAACTAAGGTCATTACTTATGGCACAGTTACTAGAATGTCACAGTGAGAAACACTCATCAATAATTTTTGGGGTTTGGGGGATTGTCAATCAGCAGATTCACTAGTATAAAAAATTCTGAGTGCTCTACCAATTCAAATGGGTGACTATTCTTCAATTTGTCTTTGAGGATGATTTGAGACCACTTTCCTGCAATCACACAGTCAATATATGTCAGAAGCAGGAGGTGAACTAGGTGTGTGCTGGTAAATATTTAATAAACAGATTTCAGGAAGAAAAATACACACACATATGTATGTATTATTTTGTATTGTATTCAGGATACACATTGAAGTTTAATCTTTATCATTGCCATTTTCTCCATCACTTTCTTAAATCAAGACAATCAACAAAATAACAAATCAAGTACTAATATAATGTTTGTCAATTCTGAACATTTAACAAACAGCTCTTGTGAACTGTCAAGCTTGGTTCTAGCACATCCATGACATGAAACTAAGTCTTCCTTCTCTGAGGCTAGCTCCTCTCTCCATTATACCTGAGATCAAAATTCTATAGCTACAGGGACCAATCTGCCTGTTGCTTGTTTTTGAATTGTCTGTGAGCTTAATTTTTTAACATTTTAAAATATAATAAAACTTCATTTAAATGTAAAAAATTCTTAGCTTTAGTTGTGAGTTGTAATTTGCAGATCCCCACACTACACCATGCTGCCTCTCATGTCAAAATATTTTAATGGTACTTTTTATAAATACATATTTTCATGCCAACAAATCTGTTCTTTGTGGCATGTGGATTTGTGATAAGTTGAATCGAAAGTATGAGAATAAAGTTGCAAAGCCCCTTGCAGATAGTAACAAAGAGGGATATTCAATATTTATATCATTCCTAGGACTCTCAGATGTTTTGTACTTCTCCCTCTAGATCCAGGAGACAAAGCAAGAAAACAGCTTTAGCTAGTAGTTTCAACATGACTCAATTATGTTGGTTTCTTCAGTTGTAGAATTTAGATAGCAGTACTTTTTGCTTACTGGTATTAGATATTGTAAAGAAAAGGAAAAGTCCTGAAGTCCTGTGAACTACTTCAAGGAAGGGACTTTGGCAGGAATGGCTGCTTCCATAGTATAAGTAAGGGCTCAAGTTCATTTGCCTAAAATTCTCCTTATTGGTAGAGAATGATTACTTAATGCTCTATGTCTAAGAGCTAATAGGAGTTTTGGGGGATGAGTGACCCTTGTCCTTTGGACATTCAGCTTCCTTTTCCTCAGAGAATCTGAACCACATATTTTTCTCTCTCTCTATTTTGGAAGCCCAAAGGACTTGAATCTCTCTTCTCCTAATCTCTCATATCTCACATACACAGAGAATATTGAGTAATAATTCTCCACCAATAAGGAGAGTCTTACGCAAATGAGTCTGAACACCAGGTTATAATAGTACCAAAGGTGATCTGATATATTGGAAAGTATGACATTTATCTTGTCTTCTAATCAAATTGCATTATAATCTTTAGTTCTTTGAGTAATATTTCATGCATATCTAAAGTAATATTTCTAGAAAAAGAAAGTGCACTGAACTAGAAATCAGGACACCTGGTTTAAATTCCACTTTCCCTACTAACTAGATGTTTGAACTTAAGTAAGTCATTTACTTTCCATTATCCTCTTTCCTCATCTGTAAATAACACAGTACTTATCATCCAGAGAATGAGTGCTAATAATCTTCTAAACTATCAGTTCTTATTTCTAGTATAACTGGGCCCTTGCAGGAACTTCAATGCTTCCTTCTCTCCATATCTTCCACCTTTCAATCTATTTCCCAAATTATTGCCAGATTCACTTTCTCAGAACACATATTTATCTTCTCAATGTAAAAGTATCTTACAGCACATATATCTCTTTTCAAATATGTTTGACGGTTCCCAAATAACTTCAACATAATGTCTAAATTCTACAGCCGCCAATAGCATTCAAGTTAATTAATCACGTAAGCATTTATGGAAGGCCACCCATATGGCAAATAGTTGATAGGCAATGCCCAAATCATTTTTCCAGCCTTATTTTCTACCTTTTTACTTTTATATTCCTTAAGTACCACTTGCTTTTTATTATCTTGGCCAATTAATTTCCACTTTAGTTTTCAAATTAATAAAGTGAGGGAGCTGGATTACATCAGTATCAGCTTTTTTTTTTTTTTTCTGGCAGTAGCCTTATGGAAGAAAGAAATATAGGAGAAGGAGAAGTAGGAAGAAGAGACCTTCCTTCCCCCCTTAATAAAGGATAGTGATAAGGAATTAGTCCACTCAAAGGAAATGTATACATTGAATTGATTTCTATTTCAAGAATACTTGAAACTTGAGAAAATATAAATACTTTTTGCCCCAGGTTGCTTTGATTCCCCACAAAGCAGAAAATACACTGAATTTGGCATTAGAAAACAAGTTTGAATCCCGGTTCTGTTGTTGATAGGCTATGTGGCCTTATGTAAGTTATTTAACTTCTCTAGGGCATTATTTTACTCCTCTGTAAAATAACAGGTTGTATTAAATCACTTCCAAGGTCCCTTTCAACTCTATGATCCTATGTATATCAAATAGTCCTCCAAGTTTCATGGCTCATGAACAAAATTCTATCTGGTGTCAGGAAGGATTATAAATCAGAGCAATGGAAAAAAGGGCTTAATTGGAATTAGGATCCCTGGCAATCTGTTGGGCATTCAATATGAGTATATCCTCTTAAACTTCCTTATTTCCAATGGTTTATTTTATCTCTTGCTCTTTCTTTAATTAACATATGTGATTTCTTGCAAAGTCATTTAAGCCAAAAATGCTAGATTTTAATTTTCTGTCCAGTAAATAAGACTGTTACCAAATTCACCAGCAGTTCACTAAATGGTGAAGCAAACTGAGGGACCAAGAAGGTGTCAAAAAGTTAGCAATCTTTTCCTTCACATTGTACACCCCTTCTTCACAATGGAGATCTGAAAACCAGGGATTGAAGCTGGACATGGTTTCAGATGTAACAATATCACTTTCTTCCCACAACACACAGATAGAATATAGACAGCACCAAAAAAGAAACACTGACATGGTTCTGATCAGCTTTACTCATCTAAAAGGCAGGAGTCTCATCTGCTGCCAACCCCATAGCATTTTGAAATATTTTGCCACAAAATAAGGACTGTGTGCTATGTTGGCAGTGATTATATGGTCATAACCACTAAAAACAAGAAGGAAGATCCCTTGACTAGTTGGATATCCAGAGGGGCCCTGAACTTTCATATATTCCAAAGAAATTCTTAATGTGAAGAAAACACAAAATTAAACAAAAACCCTCAGTCCAGGATTAGGGGAAGTCTAATGGCTTCTCTTCTCTCTTCCCTGCTATCCTGATCCTTCTGTGGTATGACACTTACCACTCTATGTTCCTGGAAATTTGCACTGAAGGGCAAAAGGCCATTTTCCTGGAAAATCTGCTCAGAAAGAACCTGAAGTCTCACAAATCAAGATTTAGTTACCCAAACTAATTCTCTCTCTTTGAAAAATCTATTAAGTTTGAAATCTTTCCAATTTCATTCCATTCCAGTCATTTAAATCCAGTTCACATATCTATTAAGCACTCACTATGAGCACTGGGCTGTTGTTAAGCAGAGGAGTTATAAAGACAAAAAGAAAATTGTTCTGACCCTCAAAAATTTTATATTTTGTAGGGGAGATACAACAAGTAAATACTAACTGTATACAAAAATAATATGAAATAATTTCAAGAGGGGGAGAAAGTGCTAATTACCAATAGACTCAAGAGATGGTTATAGAACTGTGATTTGAAACTAGGGATTCCTTAAAATGAAGAAGAGAAAGGGTTACTTTCCATACCTGGGGGAACCACTTGTGCAAAGGGAGGTAGAATACCATTTACAGGCAGAAGTGTTCAGGGAAATCTTTAGTACCTGGTTGTAAATAAAATGTACACAGGATATATTTTTTCAGTTTAATCTGCATTATTAACATTTTCTCCATTTTCATGAGTCTAGATGACCACCAAATAATAAAACAAGTCTTATTTATATAACGTTTTCATATTCTGAAGTATAAATGTTCACAATGAAAATTTAACAATTGGCTTTCAGGCAAAGGTTAGAACTGGCTTCAGCATTATGGGAAAAGCTAGCAGACCATTTTGACTGGAGTGAAGAGTTCATGAAAGGTAAGAACTGGAAGTAAAACTGAAAAAAGTAAGTGGAAGTTAAATTGTGGAAACTTTTAAGTCTAAAGTCAATCTTTAAATTTTATTCTAGAGGC
Source organism: Sarcophilus harrisii (assembly GCF_902635505.1). Classification (NCBI taxonomy): domain Eukaryota; kingdom Metazoa; phylum Chordata; class Mammalia; order Dasyuromorphia; family Dasyuridae; genus Sarcophilus; species Sarcophilus harrisii. The sequence continues at coordinate 347,336,394 of NC_045426.1, forward strand.
AATAAGGAGCTACTGAAAATGGGCATGAAGAGGATCAACGGTCAGATCTATGTTTTAGCAATAGAAATTTGGCAGATATTAGGAAAATGGATCAGATAAGGATGAGACTGAAGACACTGGAGGAAGAAAAGACATTTAGGAAGCCATTTCAATAGATCAGGAAAGAGGTTTTGATGGCCCATCATAAGTTAGAAGTTGCATAAATGTTGAGAAGGGCATAAAAGCAAGAAATATCATGGAGTTGGAATTAATAACATATGGCAAACATTGGATATAGTAAATGAGAGAAGGACAAAACCAAGGATGATTTCAGCATTGCAAGCAGTATTGCTAGAAGGAAATTGGTGCCATGAATAGAATTTTTTGTAAATAGAAGAGAAAATTAAGGGGGGAAAGAATGAAAAGATTGATATTATATTTCAGATGTGCTTGACTCTAGAAATTAAAAAAAAAACATCCCTGCCCTAAAGGAATATTTTCTTTCAAAAATACTCTGAGATATATTGGAATAAGTTTAGACTCTTTCAGGTCAGTACTTAGAAGAAGGGAACTGTAATATTGATGTTTACACTCTGAGATGTTATTTAAAATTGGTCACACTGTGTCAAATAAGTTCATGTCTATTGTTCACTTGTTTTAAATAGATAAGTGATTTCATTGTTTATAGGGAATTATTGGTGAGGAAGTTCGTTCTATTAAGTCAGCTCAGCTCTTGCTCTGAACTTTAGAATGTTCAACAATTTTTTGAGCCCTGAAATGGAATTGGGTTGCCCAGGTTTACATAGTCACTACTATCAGGAGCAAGACCTGAATCCACATCCCTTTGGCTGTGGTTGGCTTTCTGTCCATGAATCAGAAAGCTATTTTTTTCTGCTTTAAAAGCATTTTTCTTCTTTCCCACCAAGAATAACAGAATAACCTTCCCAGAGTTGGTGTGATGAATGGTGTTTAGCAAAATGCTTCTTATTTAGTCAGTAGGTATTTAGTGAGCACCTATGAATGGCCTCAGTTCTACATAATGAACAAACAAGACAATATAATATAATGGAAATATAAGCTGTAATACCTGCCTTGAATTGCTTACAATTTGGCTGAGGAGATAAAATATGTGTGTATGTATACATATGTGAGCAAAGGTACACATGTACTGAAAAGACAAGATAAATCTACACATATATACACATTATATAAAAATATATATTGAGGAGACAAGATAAATGTAAATAGGTGGATATGCAAGAGACATACACATGCACACACCTGTCTGGTCTTTGCAATCATATTATAATAACACAAGATACATATATATTGATAGTATCTTACGCGTCCATAGATGCTGTATGTATATATATGTATACATAAATGTACTTATATATCTGCATATGTGTAAGTAAATATGCACATAGAGAGATAGTATAATATTGTGGATAAGGCTTTCAATTTAAAGTCAGGAAAGTTTGAGTTCCAATCCTGCCTTATATACTTACTGGTTACTTTCTCTAGACCTTGGCTTCTTCATCTATAAAACAAAGGGATTGAATTAAAGAGCTTTTAAGATTCTATCTGGCTCTAAACCTATACCCTTATAAAGTATATATCCATCCTTCCATGGAATAAATAGAGAAAGAGCACAATTCACATAATACCTTTTAAGGCATTTAAGTCTTTTAAGTTTAGGGGGAGTGGATGTGTCCTTGTTTTATTTCATACCTAGTTTCCAAAACAATAATATTTTGAGTCTGTTGTGGAAGGATGGTTGCATTCCATATAAACAATGTTTTTTGTCTATATGGTATCAAATAACCTACTTGACTAAATTTTTCCATTTTCCCTCTGGTTATTTCAACATCCCATGGACACAGAGACTGTCAATAAAAGCCAGGGAACATGGGAGAAATGATGTGATAAAGAAGATAAAACAGGCCAAATAAAGCCACCCTTAGCCTGAATTGTTTATTTGAGCATGGTTTGTATCTCAATTTATCCAGGTAATTGCCTTGATTCTCAATTTTCTTTGGCATACCGTAATTACAAAAAAAAAATTAGCAGAGATTTGACTTAGCTTTTGGACAGAAAACAAAAAAGCATCTAGAGTCATCTCCCAAATCATCCAGAAATGATGCAAAAGCACAAACAGATCCTGGAATCCATGCCAAATTCCATACTAGTAAATTTATGAGCATAAAAAACTCATTTCTGAGGCCTAAGGAAGTAAAGTGGAAAACAGATTTACAAGTGTCAAATGTAGCCTTTGCATGCAGAGCCTCAGGCCCTGGAAAAGCTATTGTGACTTAAGTCAGTAACAATGTTGTGAGGTAGTGACTTAAGTCAATAGCTATGTTATGTGGTAATTAATACCATTTTTTTTGGGGGGGGGAAGAATGGTATTGGTGCTCTCAAAAAAAAAAAAAGATTTAGTTGTGAAAAATGGTTCATTCCTCAGGGCTTTCCCTGCTGGGACTTGCAAATCCCTAGTGCTACATGCAGTTAAAGTAAAGTTTATGAAAGGACTACCCTGGCTGACTGGGAAAACAATGTAAACAGCTTTTCAAAGCTAAAGCAGATGACTTTCCATTGCCAGCTAGCAGGCTGCACACAGTCTGAAGCAGAGCTAAGAGGAGCAGCAATGTATCTGCATGGGGACATGAACAAGGATGCTGCTGTAGCTTGGAGCTTTTCAGAGTATCACAGTTGAGGTCCCCAGATGCAGCAGAGCAGTGGCAAGGGGTCTGGATTTGCAGTCAGAGGACTGCAGTCAGAGGGTGGGGGATTTGAGCCTGTCTCCAGCTATCATTTATTTATTCGACTTTGGATATTATTTTTACCTCTCTAAGTCTTAGTTTCCCAGCTACGAATGAAGCTGAGGGTAAATGTAAAGGGGGCTTGTTACACATGGGAGGGTAGGCCCTACAGTGCCAGGAAGAAGCTCGTCCAAGACCTACTGGAGGACTGAGAGATGAAAATCAGCAGGAACCATGAGGAGCAATGTCATGGATTTGGAGCACAATAGAAGCAGGGTTGAGATCATGAGCAGTATCTTAATACCTTTTTTTTTTTCTGAACTTGCTAGAAGAACCAGCCATTCATGTCACCTGGTAGAAAGAAGGTAAATAAGCAGACCTAATCATCCTGAGGCAGAGAGAGAAAGCAGAATGTACCAGAACGACTGAAGTTGCCTCTTCACAGACTCTGAAGGAAGGAGTTTAGAACCATGAGCCCCAGGAATAGGAGTACCCCTCAGGCTTATTGCCAGCATAGCATTCCCAGGCATCATACAGGGAAGCAACACTTGTGGATGTGTAACCCAGTAACTATAGCTCCTGTCTCCTTGGCAACTATAACTATAGAAGAACAGAAAAAGAAACTTTCTACCAATAGAATCAACTGATGTGTACTGATTCAATCGTAGAAACCAAAAACAAATCAGTGACCATGACAACTAAGCAGAGTATTAATATCCACATTGCCACTGTACCTACAACCAAGGGCTATGGGGCATTTTCTTCTGACTTGCAGTTAAAGCCTCCCACATGTGTTCTATCTCCTCTTAGAATCTGATTTCCTCAAGGGCATAGACTGTCCTGCTTTTCTATTTCTATTCTCTACTTAGCACAGCATTTTACTCATAGCAATCACTTAATACTTTTTCAATATTTTCAGTTATTCAGTTATTTTTAGTTATGTCTGACTCTTTTGTGACCCCATTTGAGGTTTTCTTGGCAGAAAGACTCAAGCAGCTTGCCATTTCCTTCTCTAATTCATTTTACAGATGAAGAAACTGAGGCAAACAGAGTTAGGGGACTTTTCCAAGGTCACACAGCTAGTTACTATCTGAGGTTAAATTTGAAATCAGATTTGTGAAATGATCCAACTATTCTGGAGATCAATTGGGAACTATGCTCAAAGGGTTATAAAACTGTATAGCCTTTGATTCAGCAGTGCTACTATTGGGTCTGTATTCCAAGGAAATCATAAAGAAGGGGGAAATGTTTGTAGCAGTCTTTTTTGTGGTAACAAAGATTTGGAAAATGAGTAGATACTCATCAATTGAAGAATGGCTGAAAAAGTTGTGGTATATGAAGATAATGGATTATTGTTCTATAAAAATGATGAACAAGGCGATTTTAGAAAAGCCTGGAAAGATTTACATGAACTGATGTTGAGTGAAATAAACCAGGAATACATTGTACATAATAACAGCAAGAATGTGCAATGGTGAACTAAGAAAAACTTGGTTCTTCTCAGTGGTTCAGTGATCCAAAATAATCCCCAAAGACTTTGAACAGAAAATACCATCTGAATCCAGAAAAAGAACTATGGAAATTGAATGTAAATAAACACATGTTATGTTCACTTTTTTTCCTGTTTTTTCTTCACTCTCTCATGATTTTTCCCTTTTGCTCTGATTTTTCTCTCCCAACATGATTCATAAAGCAATTTGTATTAAAAATAAATAATTTAAAAAAAAATAAAAAAAACATTTAAAAATAAATAAATTTGAACTCAGGTCTTCTTGATTCCAAGCCCAGTGATCTATCCATTGCAACACTTACCTGCCCCAATAAGTGTTTTTGGCTTCATTCATTCATCTTCAAAATGAGAACTTTACTCCATATGGCCTTTAAGGGTCTTTCCTAGCCTAGTTTTATGATCCTTTCTATTTCCACCCTTTGGCCTATTAAAGTATTCTAGACAAGGAAGATATAATCAATCCATAATGATAAGCCACCAAAAAGGAAGAGCCTGACATCTCTCTGGTGAGTCTTACCTTTTGTCAAAAGATTCACAATGGGAGAAACTTTCTGAATCTCTTATTTCAGTGTCTCATGATACTGCTATAGATCAGTTTTTATTACACCACAGGTGAAGATGATGTTTAGTTTATTGGCTGATAATTCCATAGGTTCATTGTGGTTCTTTTTTCCGGGCATGTCCAACTCTTTGTGATTTCATTTATTGGCAAATTACTGGAGTGATTTGTCATTTCTTTCTCCAGATCATTTTAGAGATGAGGAAACAGAGGCAAACAAGGTTGCACTGGGTCACACAGCTAGTACCTATCTGAGACAGATCTTCCTGACTCCAGGTCTAGAAATCTATACAATTCACCATTTAGCTGCCTCTAAAATCCACTATTATGCTACTTAGTCTTTTATTTTCTGGGTTCAACAACTCCAGTTTCTTAGGTATTGCTTTACAGCATTTTCTTGTAAGGTTCTGGAGAGATACAATATACAAGATTGACTCCAATCTATTGTATTTTGCTCTGCAGTAATAAGATTTTAGATGCAACTTATGAAAAATTGGCAGCATTACTTTATAGTCACACACAAATGTGTTTTGTAAAACACAAAGTACCAGATAAAGGTCATGTACTATAATTCCACACATGGAAGATGGGATTGATCTTGATTTTCTGTTTTCAAAATTCCTTTGGCAGTAACTCTAGGTGTCAGGGGACCCCATGCTTAAGAGAGTCTTCAAATGAGTATCCATTGTTATTGAAGAGGTTTATATAGATGGTATAATGCAGTGGTTCTCAAACTTTTGTTCTCAGTGTCTTTCTACTATTAAAATTGAGAATCTGTTTAAAGAGTAAATTAATATTTACTATATTAGAAATAAAAACTAATTTTGAATTTGTAAATCTTCTGAAAGAGTTTTAGAGACTCCTCAGGATTTTCTGGACTTTACCAATGTAGTAAATATAGTGCCAGGTTTGGACTCAGGAAGAACTTAAGTTCAAATCTGACCTCAAACACTTAGTAAGTATGTGACCCTGAAGAAACTTAATTCTGTTTGTCCCAGTTTCCTCATCCTTAAAATAAGCTGGAGAAAGAAATGCAAAAGACTCCAATCTTTGCCAAGTAAACTCCACATGGTGTCAGGAAGAGTCAGACACAATTGAACAACAACATTAAAAGAGAAGAAATTCAATCTTCTATCTTCATACTCACAAAAATAAAGATTTTTCTCAGCTTTGTAAGATGTCCTGCAGTTTGCTATTGAATCATTTATGAATTCAACAAGTATTTATTCAACACCTCATAATGATACACACTGTGCTAACTGTTAGGAAGAGATAGAAAAATAAATACTGTGCACTTGGCACAGTACTTGGTCATAGCTGTAGCCCTTATATTCTAATAGGAAACAAACACACACAGAGAAGTCCTAACACAACAGAGAATATATTATGTGACATAAGAGAGGTACAACTTGCAATAAAAGCAATAAGTTATCAGGGAGAAAAAAAATAGATAATTGTTTGCCAACACTTGCTTAATACTTTCTAGGTTTCAGTTTTTTTTTTACTTTATTATAGTTTTAGACTTTTTTTCTCAGTGGTATTTTATTTTTCTAAATACATGTAACATTCATATATTCAATATTAATTTTTGTAAGATTTTGTGTTCAATTTTTTTCTCTCTTCCTCCTTTACCTCCCCTCTCCTCAAGACAGCAAGCAATCTTATACATATTATACATGTACAAACCTTTTAAACATATTTTCATATTTTTCATGTTATGCAAGAGAAATCAGACCAAAAGAGAAAAAATGAGAAAGAAAAAGCAAACAAAGATGAAACATTATGTTTTGATCCATATTCAGTCTCCATAAATCTCTCTCTCTGAATATGGATAACATTTTCTATCTCAATTCTATTGGAATTATCTTGGATCACAGCATCACATAGACTCATTTTCATTGTTACTCCTCATAATAATATTTTAATCTTTCAATAAATATTGATAGAATGACTAAGGAGTATATTTAGAATACTTAACAAACAATAAACATAATCCCCATCTTTAACAAACTAATTCACTATGAGAAATAGGCCAAACAAATATCCATTTGAGATAAATGAATGCTTATAGTATCAATGTCTTACCAAAAATATTCTCCCTCAGAAGTGACAGTACTGAATTTATTTCACGGGATCCTCTGTTTGTCCTGTGATTGTTTTTTCCTCCTAGTAATATTGAATATGTGGTAACTCATCCATTTCTCTTGAATGCCTCCCTTAATGGTTAAGAATTGACATTTTATTCTGGACTTTTACAGGAAGACTGGGCAGGATCAGGGATGTTATGTGGCCATGAAACAATAAAAAGTTGACTAGCCCAAGAACAGATTGGACCTGCCTTGCTCTGTAGCCTCATTTGCACCGTGCCCTTATAAACAGAGCTAACTAAAACCAGTCTATGCAACAATTACAAGAGGAACTTTATTAGGGGGAAGACTAAATCAGAGATTTGGATTGGGGGGAGCGTTGATGAACATATGGGGTTAATCAAAATGAAAGAGTATTAACATTTGGCAAATGAGTGTTATATTAGCTCATATTGCAGTTTAGAAAGTACAGGAACAATAAATAAGCCATTCAATACCACACATCAACACAGCACCAAAGTGAGAATGAAGGCTCCTTGCTCAGGAAAAGCAAAGGGCCCTGCATTTTACAGAATTAGAGATTTAGAGTTTGAAGGAGCCTTCTAGTTTACCCAGCTCAATGTTTTTCTTCATCTGAGAAAAGTAAGACCCAAAGGGAAGTGGTTTTCACAAGAAAATAGAAATAGTTAACTTTAGAAGTAGAATTTGGATTCAGTTCCTCTGACTCCAAATCCTATTCTTCTTTGACTTCAAACAAGCTTTGCCACTAAACTAGTTGTACTGTTATTATTCAGTCATTTTTAGTCACGTCTGGCTCTTTATGATCTTATTTGGGGTTTTCTTGGTAAAGATACTAAAGTAGTTTGTCATTTTTTTCTTCAGCTCATTTTACAGATGACAAAATTGAGGTAGAGTTAAGTGACTTGGCTGCAGTCACAAGTAGTAAATATCTGAGGATGGATTTGAACTCAAGAAGATGAGTCTTCCTGACTTCATATTTGGTGTTCTATCCATTGTGCCACCTACCTGCCCCACCTAGCAACACTACTATAGGCAAATTATTTTGCTTCTTTGGGTTCATTTCCTTATGTGTAAAATCAAGCTATCTAACTAAAAGATCCCTATAATTTATTCTAGATCTAGATTAACTATCGAATGATGGTGTAGCTAGAGAAACAATTTATGCAATGATGACAATAAAATCTGTAAGAGGGAGGGGCACATTAAACAATTAAAACATAGAAAGGTGAGAGTAAAGAAACAGGGCATCTGGTCTTTCCAAACTGACTTAAAACACAGAAGATTATACTTTGTAAGGGAATAGGAAATAATTTAAATAGACATGCATTTGGGAATTTCAGGAAGGTCTTGGCTTGGAAAGATTCTGAAGTCTGTGTTCTCTCATCCTGACTACTTAGTGTTTTTCAATTTTAGATCATGAATTGCAGCTGGAAAGAAGCCATTAGAACTCATCCAGTCCAACAGATGAAAGAACTAAAGCCCAAGGCATAAAGGGATCCAGCCAAGGTCACTCAGGCAATAAATGAGAGAGATAGGATATGAATTCAAATTGTGCTGTGTGACTACAAGTTTGCAAAATAGTTTGACATTCTTTCTACTACATCATGCAGGCTTCCATAGTTATAGGATTATTGGAGAGGACGTGGGATGATAATTGTTGGCAAAGGATATTCTCCTATGCTAGTAGCCTCAAAAAGAGGCCCTAAAATCATATCATAAGAGATAATTTGCTAATAACCTGGACAGGCAGTCATGATATGATTTCATCAAATCAATAACATATTTCCTCTTTCCTGGCATCTCCTCCAGCTCAGGTTTACTTTCTTTTTAAAGTTAATTCTTTTTTCAATTAAGAAGCATTTACTTTCTCTCCCTCTTGCCCACTCCCATAAAAAAGAAAAGGGAAAACCAAAACCTTGTAAAAAATGCAGTCATGAACATAAAAATCCCAAATTTAGCTAAATACGAAAATGAATATCTCCTTATGATTATTGAGTCCATTAGGAAATGAAGAGTATGATTGTTCACAGATATTGTGAAACTGGGATTCCTTAAGTTTCAAAAATATAGTTGGCTGTGTGCCTCTTGCTTCTTATCCTAGAGCATGAGGATGGCAGCCTTCTATTTTTCCCCATTGTAGTTCCTCCAGGAGTCTTCATTTTCGGGAGTGTCCTAGGCTAGCCAATTTTCTTTTCCCTGCCAATCTACTGACTCTGGAAGCAAATCCACAAAGAATCTCTCTCTCCTACCTACATTGTTTTTAGCTCCTTTTGCGGTTTTCTTTCTTCATTAGAATGTAAGCTCTTCGAGGGCAGAAACCATTTTTCCTTTTCCCTTGGATTTGTATTCTCAACACTTAGCACAGTGCCTGGCCCACAGTAAACATTTAATAAATGTTTGTTTCTCTGTTTTGCCTTGCTAGTCAAATAGCTCCAAGGACTTACCTCTCTGCTTCTGGCTTTTGTAGCAAGGGCCACAAATAGGTCTCAGAATCAGAACTTTGTGTTACAAAAACAAAAAATGATTAAGAATTAAGAAGGTGAGCCTGAGATGCCTGGGCTTATTTTTTTCTTCTCAACTTTCTTTTGAATGCCTCAGTTATTCTTTGCAATTAGGTGCCTGCCATCATAAACTAATCACTGAAAGTTTTTTGAGTCTACCCTTACACTGCCTTCCACAAACCAAGAAGGCTTCCAGAGTACATACAAATCCTTGACAAGGATCTGAGGAGTGAGATCTGGAAGGGATTTTAGATTTTGAAATTTATACATATTTCCTCTGAGAAAGCTAAAGCCCAGAAGGATGAAATGATTTCTCCAACATCACATATCTAGCCTGTAGCAAAGCCACAATTTCAATCTACTCCAGAATAAAATGGACAATATAAACAATACATACAATAATGCAAATTTTAAAAAGACATTGAAAGTTCACCAAACTCTGGTTGATAATAATAACTAGCATTTATATAGATCTTTAAAGTTTGCAAAACACTGCAAATATTATCTTAATTTGTCCTCACAAAAACCTTTGGCAATGGGTAACACTTTACAGATGAGGAAACTGAGGCAAGTGAGATTTAAATAATTTTCTGACTCTAGGCAATTATCTTTTTACTACACCACAGCTGCCTCTTAAAGTCTCATATAACTGGCTCCTTGTTTGAAATATTGAAATCGATTGTGAGCCAGTTTTGCTCACCTGAAACATATTAACACCATACCATAAAATTGTGATATTGTCTGGCTATATGTCTCATAGAGGGTTCTCCCCCAACACTAACATAACAGAGAAGACACCCACTATGGTTTTAACCTTCATGAAGCATTTTTTCCTTTACTGGTTTCTCTTATTGAAGCTCATGCCTTTCATTTCTACTGAGCCCTAAATTTCTCAGGACCCATCCTTTGCTTCCATCTGCTGTCTGATCTCCTCCATACTTGGAGACCTTACATGTTTCCTGATAATATGGCTAAAAAGTAGCTGTGGACAAGCCAAAACAAGGGACACTAAGTTATTCATTGACACGCAATGTAACTTATGAGAATATTATCTCCAAAGATTCTTGAGTGCATTGGTTGTTCTTTTGTTTCCAGCGGTGCACAGTAATGGTCCCAGTTATAGTTGTGATTGCCAAAGAATGTGGTCTAATAATATAAATTTTACAATTTCTGTAGGATTTTTTGAGTTTTCTTTCTTTTTTCTTTTTCTTTTTTTTGTTTCTTAGTCATATGTCAATATACCCCCTTCCTCAATGACTCTATTGAAACAACAACAACAAAATGCTTAAAACTAACTGGTAAAGGAAACTTGCCTGACTGTGTAGCATTTTCTAGATTTCTCTTCACATAAGAAAAAGAATTGTTTCATCATCTGTTCTTTTGGACCAAGGTAAACCATTAGTCTTAATTAATCTAAGAAGCACTGGACTTGGAATTAGGAAGACGAGTTCAAATATGGCCTCAGATACTTACTACCCGTGTGACTATGGGCAAATTATTTAAACCTTATGCTCCTCACTTTCCTCATCAGTAAAATGGGAGCAATTATATTACCTACTGCCCAAGGTTTTTGAGAAAATAAAATTTCAACATTTACCCTTACAAAACCTTGTGTTCCAAATTTTTTCTCCCTCCTTTCTCCCCATCTCTCCCCCAATGGCAAGTAATCCAATAAATATTAAACATGTGCAATTTCTCTCTATATATATGTATTTCCACAGTTATCATGCTGCACAAAAAAAAATCATATCAAAAAGGGAAAAATGAGAAAGAAAATACAAGCAAACAACAACAAAGTGAAAATACTATGTTGTGATCCACACTCAGTTCCCGCAGTTCTGTCTCTGGATGCAGATGGCTTTCTTCATCACAAGACCATTGATATTAGACTGACTCATCTCATTGTTGTTGAGAACCACATCCATCAGAATTGATCATCATATAATCTGGTTGTTGCCATGTATAATGATCTCATGGTTCTGCTCATTTCACTTAGTATCAGTTAATGTAAGTCTCTCCAAGTCTCTCTGAAATCATCCTGCTGATCATTTCTTATAAAATAATAATAATCCATAACATTCATATACCATAACTTATTCAACCATTCTCCATCTAATGGGCATTCATTCAATTTCCAGTTTCTTGCCACTACAAAAAGGGCTGCCACAAATAGTTTTGCACATGTGGGTCCCTTTTTCTCTTTTAATGATCTCTTTGAGATACAAGCCCAGGAGAAACACTGCTGAATCAAAGTATGTGCACAGTTTGATAGGCCTTTGGGCACGATTCCAAATTGTTCATCAGAATGGTTGAAACAGTTCACAACTCCACCAACAATGTATTGACGTCCCAGTTTTCCCACAACCCCTCCAACATTTGTCAATCTTAGCCAATATGAGAAGTGTGTAATGGTACCTCAGAGTTATCTTCAGTTGCATTTCTCTGAACAATAGTGATTTTGAGCATTTTGAACATATGAAAAATATGACTAGAAATGGTTTTAATTTCTTCATCTGAAAGTTGTCTATTCATATCCTTTCACCATTTATCAATTGGATAATGACTTGAATTCTTATAAATTTAAGTCAGTTCTCTCTATATTTTAGAAATAAGGCCTTTATCAGAATTCTTGAATGTAAATTTTTCCCAGTTTATTGCTTCCCTTTCTAATCTTCTCTGAATTTGGTTTTGTTTGTACAAAAACTTTTTAACTTAGTACAATCAAAAATATCCATTTTGTATTCAATAATGTATCCCAGTTCTTCTTTGGCCACAAATTTCTTCTTTCTCCATAGAGCTGAGAGGTAAACTATCCTATGTTCTTCTAATTTACTTATAATATCACTCTTTATGTCTAAATCATGAACCCATAGGGAGTTAAGTGTGGGTCAATTCCTAGTTTTTGCCATACTAATTTCCAATTTTCCCAGAAGTTAAAAAATGTTTTTTAAGAAAAGATACAGAAAATATTTTTTTAAATAGGGGGTAAAAGAAATTGAAGAGCAGGAGAGGAGAGGGGATTTTTAAATCACTTAACTGAAAAGGGAAAGAAGAAAAGAGAAAATGAGAGGGAAATACTTAAATAAAAAGAAGAAATAAATAAAAGGAATTATTTGTTAAAACTCAAAAACCAGAAAAAAGTGTGACTACTTGAGGAGGAAGGGGGAAAGGGAAATTTTGAAGATGATGGGAAGAGAACTTATGGGAATAAAGTTTCCTTAAAATAGCAAAAATAAGTGGAGGGAAAAAGTATTCTCTTTAAAAATGAATACAATGTTACTAGAATATCCTATTCTGAGTTCATATTTTTTGGAAGGAAACATAAAGGTAACTCATAATTTTAAATATGAATGAAATAAAAAATCAAATGAAATGAAAGAGCTATGTATTGAATATGAAAAATACAATCTGCTATTTATAAGAAACACATCTAAAAAGCAATGGCACATACAGAATAAAATGAGAGTCTAGATAAAAATCTCTGTGAATTAGATGAATTAAAAATAGGATTGGAAATTAAGCTATCAAACACATAAAAAAACCCAAAAATTCACAATATAAATAGAAGTAAAAATATTGTATTATGCTGAAAGGAACCTTAGGAAAATCAAAAAACAACAAAAAACTGAACCAATATTAATACAAATCTTGTGATACTTTGGCATCAAAAATTTTACAAGAAAAATAAATCAAATTATAAGAAGAGAAAACTACTATTACCAAACTAATAATAAAACTTTAATCTCTTTCCCAGATTTGAACAAATCTAACAAAGATAAACAAAAGGGAAGATAAAAAATTGAAGTTTATGTAGAAACTATCATAAAGGGTATTTATGTACAGCCAAAAAACAAGCATCATAATCAATGAAGATATACTAGAAGATTCAGAGTAAAACAAGAATGCCCATTCTTTCTTTTATTGTTTGCTACAATTCTAGAAATTTGAGCAATAGCAATAAGATGAAAGAAACTAGAACTGTAAAGATTTTTAAAAAAATTTGTATTTGTGCATTACATAATGGTTTCTTTACAAAATCCTAGGGAATCAACAAAAATAATAAATAAAACAGTAATGATTGCAGTGTTTCAGGCCACAAAATAACCCTCTCCCCCAAATCAATGAGCCTTTCTGTATAACTCCAAGGGGCAATAATAGAAAGGTAATATATTCCCATTCAAAATAACTTTAACTATAGAGAATTATTTGTGGGTCAGTCTGCCAAATATATCTAAACCAAATAACAATACTTATTTGTTTATTAAATACACGACCAAATAAATATAAAATGCAGAAAATTATTTGAGGGTAAATCTACTAAAGACTGAACAGATTCAATTATAATATGCTCTTTATAGGACATAACAAACTTAAATAGCTAGTGGAATATTTAATGCTCATGCCTGCAGCATTTCAATATATTTTTAAAAAGCTTTGCAAATGAAAATCCCTGAGAGGAAGTATCTAGACAATTCATTGATTATATACCTAATAATAAATAAATTAAAGTGATATAACCACAGACACAAAAGGAGGCTCTGAATCATCTTGAATGAAATGTATGCTTTCTGACAGATAACTCCCCTGACAAGTGAAACTTTACCACTGGCTTTTATGCTGGACTTTACCCCTGATTTTTCTAGGGGATGTAGTAAATTGTAAGTGTTTAATTAATGTTCTAACTCTCTATCTATCTCTGTGTTTGTCTGTCTTATAATCCTATATAAATAACATTAACACCCCAAGTACCTTCTTATTTTCAGATACAAAACCATATCATAAAGCAATAATCAACATTTTTGCCTGCAGTTAATTGCAATCAATTGGAAAGCAGTAACTAATCAAAGTATTTGCCTTCTCATGGAGGGAGGAAGATAATTTAGAACTTAAGGCCTTACATGTAATTTTACATGTAAAACATGTAATTGAGAAAAATAAAGATATTCTTAAAAATAAAAGAAAATAGAAAGAAATATAATTTGGAAATATTTAGCATAGTAAATAAAAATTCAATAGTGTGTTTTTTACAAAAAGCAGTAGGCTAGTGTTTGATAAGCTTGAGAACAAAGATTACTTAGGTTTAAAAATAATTGCTGTAAAAACTGAAAGTTGCTTGACAAAAACTAGATTTAGACCAACCTCTTACACCATATACCATAAAAAGCTCCAATTGATATACAATCTGAACACAATTCATTGCATTTTTAAAAACAACAACAGAAACAAAAGCAACATCCAGAGAAGGAAGATGTAGAGGAAGTGGAAGAGGAGGATGAGGAGGAAGAGGAGGAGGAAGATTTAAATTTCTCTGGTTCTGAAAGAGGAACATTGAATTTTCTTATAATTATTTTGTTAATATGTATCTTATTTGCAACTTGGCTTTTTTTTAAATTAAATTTTTTATTAAAGCTTTTTATGATCAACAACAACAAAAAGTGAGAATGCTATGTTGTAAAATGCACTCAGTTCCCACAGTCCTCTCTCTGGATGTAGATGGCTCTTTCAATCACAAGACCATTAGAATTAGTCTAAATCATCTCACTGTTGAAGAGAACCATATTCATCAGAATTTGTCATTGTATAATATTGCTGTTGCCATGTACAATGATCTCCTGATTCTACTCACTTCACTTAGCATGAGTTCATTCAAGTCAAAGGGTATGCACAATCTGATAACTCTTTGGACATATTTCCAAATTGCTCTCCATAATGGTTGGATCTGTTCACAATCTTTTCTTTTATCTGTTGTTCCTTCTTCTATTTAACCTATTTCCCAGAAGAAATGAGTTTAGTTCAGAATTATCTCTACTTCAACACCATCTGCTCTCTAATATTTAAATAATGTTCCTTATTAGCACTCTTTCAAACAAGCACAAATTTATTTTCTTTTTCTCTATCCATTTTCCCTTCCAATATTCCATTCACAACTTCATACTTTAACATTTTTCTTTATTCTTTCTGTCTTTTATTTCATGTGGGATTTCTAGAAAACAAAGTATTTTTTCCTCTGCCCAATTCATCTAATAATGCAATTGAAGGTCCTTGATCCATTCTTCCTCTTCATCTCATCCTTCTCCTTGTGTTATTATAGTCATGTGTATTGTTCTAGTTCCATGAATTTTATTTTGCATCAAGCCATGTTTTTTTGTGTTGCATTTTTCACCATTTACCATTTTCACCATTTTAAAGGCAAAATAGTATTTTTATATATCCATGTTTCACAATTTGTTCAGTCATTCCATAATTGCTGGGCATTTACTTTGTTTCTGTAATTTTTCTTACCACAAAAAAATGCTATCACCAATATTAAAACTTTGTAGACTTAATTATAAGAGAAAGTTTACTTTTTTTGTAACAAGTAAATCATACTTTATCTACTTTTGCTTATTCAAAATAATAGTGTAATTGTTCATTTATCCTGTGACTTGAAAGTTTCTTAATCTATACTGCTTTCTAAGCAAACCTTACTTCTCCTAGAAGTTTAGTTGGTTTCTCTTGAAACATATAAAAGAAAGAGAGATTTAAAACCTCATGTGGCACCTGTTAAAAATCCAAACTAAAGTAAAAGCTAGAAAAATGAATTAGATCAGAGAAGTGCAAATTAAGACAACTCTGAGAAATCACTATCAGATTGGCTAGAATGACAGGGAAAGCGGAATATTGGAGGGGATGTGGGAAAACAGGGACACTAATACATTGTTGGTGAAATTGTGAATACATCCAGCCATTCTAGAGAGCAATTTGAAACTATGCTCAAAAAGTTATCAAACTGTGCATACCCTTTGATCCAGCAGTGTTTCTACTGGGCTTATATCCCAAAGAAATCTTAAAGAAGGAAAAGGAACTTGTATGTGCAATAATGTTTGTGGCAGGTCTCTTTGTAGTGGCCAGAAACTGGAAACTGAGTGGATGCCCATCAATTGGAGAATGGCTGACTAAATTGTGGTATATGAATATTATGGAATATTATTGTTCTATAAAAAATGACTAGCAGGATGATTTCAGAAAGGCCTGGAGAGACTTACATGAACTGATGCTGAGTGAAATGAGCAAGACCAGGAGATTATTATATACTTCAACAACAATACTATATGATGATCAATTCTGATGGACGTGGCCATCTCCAGCAAGGAGATGAATCAAATCAGTTCCAATGGAGTAGTAATGAACTGAACCAGCTATACCCAGCAAAAGAACTCTGGGAGATGACTATGAACTACTACATAGAATTCCCAATCCCTCTATTTTTGTCCACCATTTTTGATTTCCTTCACAGGCTAATAGTACACTATTTCAAAGTCCGATTCTTTTTGTACAGCAAAATAGCAGTTAGGACATGTATACTTATATTGTATTTAACTTATACTTTAACATATTTAACATCTATTGGTCCACCTGCCATCTGGGGGAGGGGATAGGGGAAGGAGGGGAAAAATTGGAACACAAGATTTGGCAATTGTCAATGCTGTAAAATTACCCATGCATATAACTTGTAAATAAAAAGCTATAATTTAAAAATAAATAAATAAATGAATGAATAAGGATTCTCAGGTAAAAGAAATGAATTAGAAAAAAGCTGGAAGATGCTCATGATAACTGAGTGGTAAGCAGAGCAGCCCTTCAAAACTTGAAGCCAAAAGGCAAAAAAAAAAAAAAAAAGCTAAATTCTATCTGTCATGAAACAAGACAAGACAGACATAAACCATGTTAAACTTTCAAATATTTAAATCTAGCAGGAGAACTAATTACAGATAATTAGGGTCATATCTGGCTAGCCATTTGTGAAGACTTGTTTTCTTATTCTATCCTTATGTACAGTATAATAATGTTCACCACAACCCTAATCAAGTATACTTAAGAATTTCTCTACTGAAAAGAAAAAAATCATAGACCTGCCTGTTCTCTGGTGGATTAGCTCAGCAGAATAAAGCATGAAACTGAGAAGACCAAATTTTAATCTTCACTTCAGAAGAAATCTATTCCTTGCCCATTGATTATACTCTAAATGCTACTTATTTTGTAAATGTCTGCCTTTGGTAGTACCTTGGGGCAGAGAAAAGAGCAAGAGTCAAAAAAAGTACATTTGAATCCTGACTTTGCTTTATATCTCTGAGGTTCAATTTTCTCTTATGTAAAAATGAAGGTAGTACTACATTAGTGGTGTCAAAATCATGAAGAAAGTGCCTATTATGTGTTTGTGTACTCCTACAAAGAATGAAACAGTCCCCTCTTACAAGACGACAAATGCATGCATAAGCTTATCCAAAATAAAGAGAATAAGTTCAAATAAATGGAAAATAGTAAAATACAAGATAGTTTGGGAAGGTGGGCACTAGCATGGAAATGGGAAAGGATTGGGATTTTTTTCATGTAAAATTTGATCTTTGAGCTAGTTTTTGAAGGAAGATTTTGTGAGGAGGAGGTAAAGAGAGAGTGAATTCATGTGTAGAGATTAGTAAGTACAAAGGCATGGCAATGAGGAGATGGAGTATCCTGTGACAGGAAAAGAAAAAGACATTTGACTAGCTTGTATAGTGTGTGAAGGTGCCAGTTTTTTAGACCACAAAATTATTTTTATTAGTGTTTAGGTTATTATACCAGAAGATTGGCTATTTTCTTTTTCTAGTCACTGCAATTAAAGAATATTGTTAATTAAGATGCATTGGAGATGCTAATCTCTATCAATGGAAAGGATATCCCTGTTAATGAAATCACAAATCCACCAAGTATTATTGTGGAATAAGAACAGAAGTTTTGGGGCATGTATACATAGAGATAGGTGATCACATGAATTGTTTCTATTCTTGGCACAGATTAATGAGCACATCATTTGGACTGTAACAATCTTTTTCAATTCCAATTTTTTCATTGGCCTTCTACTAAGACTTTCTTGGGGCCAGTTTTCTATCACCTGATATGTATTTTGTGATTGTGGGTCTACAGCCTAAACCAGGAGAATTCTCTCTGAAAAACTCAGGTCAAAATGTCTCCATGTTTTTTGACCCTTTTATTTTTGAAAACCTGATTTTCAAACAACTTCAGTTGGTTTCATTGTTGAGTTTCTTCTCTTTTATCCCTCAAATGAGTATCAATTGGTTTGGGGTGAGTTATTCCTCTGGTGATACAAGGTGATACAATGTAATTACATTTTTATTGCTCCAGGTACAATTCTCTCCTGCTTCTCTGTAACAATGAATGTTTGATTCAATTTGATTCAGCAGACATATATTAATGACTGAGTATATCCAAGCTATCTTGCTAGTCCTGGGAGATACAATCCTGCAGATAGTCCCTGTTCTCCTTTTAAATGTAACTCATAGTCAATATTAGTCATCCTCACATTTCTCTTCTAGTTTCTGTCACAACAAACTATACTAACTTTTCTTCTAGCTCTTTGTCTTAATCATTTTCTTCTACTTTTATTATTAACTTTCCTTGCCAGATCTCTCTAACAATGGGCACTCTTCAAGGTTCAGTCCTACATTGTCTGTTTTTCAGATGTTACATGCTTTGGTCAGAGAAGAAAACCAATTTCAAATTAAGTTTATAAAATAAATGAAGTATCCATCAAGTTCAATGCTGGGTGATGAAAGTATATAAGGATAATAATAGTACATTTTCTCATTTCTTGGTGCTTACAGTGAAATGGAGTGGGCCAGACATGTACAAAGATAATTACAATACAATTTAGAAGAGGATTAAATTCATTAATCAGGTTAAATAGGATCATTTCTACTACCATATACATATAAATTGCAACTCAAAAAGTATTCCATTCTTTTATCCAAATATTAAGTATCTAATCTATGCATTGTACTACACTAGGTGCTAAGATGATTTGAAAAAATTATATCTGGTTCCTTTCTTCTACAAAGTTATAATTTAATTGCAGAGATGAAACAAATAAATGAAAAAAATTAATTACAATGGAAGAGAGTTAAAATGAGAATTCTCTAAAAGCATCCTTTCAGAAAAGTAAAGGGAAAGATGGGCAACTAGAACTGAATGGACAAGAGAAGATATTAGATCTCGGCTTTAAAGATATGGTAAAGAGTTGGATTGGGAAGACAAAAGAAAAGGTCTTTGGAGGAAAAAGGAACAAAAGGAAGAAATGGGATAGAATCAAGACAGAGTGATCTGGGAACAATGAAATCAGTTTGATTAAATTAAAACATACGCACTTGTGCCTCAAAGGAAATAACAGCAAACAGATAATGTTGGACCAACTGGAGAAGGTAATGGAAATCTAGAATGAAGAGCTTGGGCTTGATTCTGGAAATTGTGGAAATTTATTTTTTTATCAGGAGAGTGACATGATGAAATATTTAAGATGATTATCTAGCAAATAAGTGAAGGATAGATTTTAATGGAGACTGAAGGCAGAAACTCATTAGAAGGATGTTGCAATGCTAAAATATTGAGGTAGTGAAATGCTGGATGGCATCATTGTGACTTGGAAAAAAAGTGACAGACACAAGAGACATTGGACTTAATGAATAATTGACTCTTCTTTCTCATTTATGCTCCTTTTCCAAACACAAAACAAAGTTTCTAATCTGTTCTAAGCATACTTATTTTCTCATTTATTGAAATGAGACATTTAGCTGGGTGGGGGGGGTCTGGAATTATTTTAGAGAGAGGATGCATGTTAAGTGTGTTGCAATCATCTCAAAGTCAATGAAAATTATTTTCTAAGTTATCTATCACTGCAATAAGTACCTCGTAAATGACCTTCCACAAAAAAACTTGTTGATATTAATTAAAATTATAAGGAATTTAAAGCATATTACCTTATAGTCAATTTTTTGTTGTCAACTAACAAGCATTTATTGAACACCTATTGTGTCAGTAACTGTACAAGATACCAAGGATTCAGTGACAAATATGAAACATGCCTTGCCTTCAAGGAGCATATTTCTATATGGAGAAATAAAATATGTCCTTCTCAGTTTATATAAAAATATACAAAATTAATAAACGGTAATTTTTGAGGGAGAGACATCAGCATCATTAAAGGTTTGGTTTAGGAAAAGACTCATAATATAACATGGCACTAGGCCTTAACTTTGAAGAAAGCTAAGAATTTTAAGAGGTGAGGGTGAGAAGGTAGTCAATTCCAGATGTAGAATGAAAAAAATAAAAAGAGAGGCTATGAGACAAATTAGAAAATAAATGTCAGAGTATAGGAGAGGTGTGATAAAGAACTGATAGGCATGTGAATAAAGAGATCAGGAGAAAGATATACAAAGACATATGAATTAGAAATAAGATTTAATACCTCATTGCATATAGCAATGTATGAGCAAGAGCTAAAGTTAACTCTGAGGTTGGAAATCTGGGTGATTAGAATAATGGTGATGTTCTAAATAGAATCAGGGATATTTGGAAGATGGGTGAATTTGGGAAGAAAAATAATTTTATGTTTTAGACACTTTGAATTTGAGTTGTCTATGGAATATCCAGTTCAAGATGTCTTAATGGGCAGTTTTTACTACATGACTAGAACCCAGGAGAGAAAGTAAGGCTAGATAGAGGACTCTAGGTGTCACTTGCATGAAGATGATAATAGAATCAAAAAGAAATGATCAAATTAACAAATTAAATATCAAAGAGAAAATAGGTGTCCCAGAGTAGAACACTGAAATACACCAACTATTAAGGGATGTGGTAAAAATGAATGTAAGATAAAGGAAACTGAGACAAAGTACATAGGCAGGTTGAAGAAAATAACCAAGAGAAGAGCAAAGAGTATATGAAAGAAGATAGTACCTGGGAAGAAAGGGCAATCAACAATTTAGAATATTACTGAGGTCAAGAGAATGAGAATAGAGAAAAGGACATCCACATGAAGATCATCAATATTATTATAAGGATTTACATAAGGATATTTTTATTCTTACCTACTTGAATATAAGCAATTTCATTTTTTTAAACTAATGACAATGGAAAATGAGGAGAATATAAATGAATTAAATACAGAAATATTCTAAAATACCGATTTTTGTCAAGTTTTAACGTCTTTACCCAGACAACTTTCCATGAAAGTCCTCAAAAACTATGTGGGTTTTGGGGGAATTAATTTTCTTACTTTTTCTCGTCTTTTCTCTGCTACATAGAAAGAAAGATTTGGCCAAGTTACAAGAGACAGGAGCTTAAATAATTCACTAATTAAATAATTAGCATTAAATAACTGAAAGTCAACAATATATTCATAATGAAATTGCATTCTCTATGAAATGAATGGTAGCAGTAAGGGAATTAAAATAAAGGAAATCATGGCAAATGATCATAAACTGGTTATTTCTCAAACAGATGCATAGCTCTGAGGCAGCAGAGGACCAAAGATCAATCATAAGTATGACAACGACTCCAAAAACTTAGGCACGAGAAAGTTGAATGACAGAAAGCCTGATAAGGACTGCTTTCTGGACTAGAGATTTTTTTTTTTTTTACTATATATAAGGAGCAATTCCTACATTATAATTACTTTATAATCAAAGACTTCTTACATAGAAAAGCATATTGCATCATTATCATAATTATAGCTAACATTTATATCACACTGTGTGTTAGGTCTTGTGCTAAATGCTTTATAATTATTAACTTATTACATTCTCACAATAACTGTGAAGTAAGTGGTATTACCCCCATTTTAGAGATGAGGAAACTGAGTCAGCTGTTAAGTGATTTGTCCAACAGCTAGTAAGTCTCTGAAGCTAGGTTTGAGATGAGGACTTCCTGACTCCAAGACAGGTGCTCTATGAAGAAAGATTGATACAGACTAGAAGAAACTTTATAGGCTTGGAGGATTTCCTTTATTTGGAAGTGCCCTGGGGAACTGAGAGTAAAATTTGCATTTCAAATATTTGCTATCCATATGAGACCTAGCAAGCTATAATTAATCACTACTATAACTCATAGGGTTCAGTTAAGCTCACTGCAATATATCTGAACTATGAGTTGAGTTGAATTTGGGTTTCACCTTTTAATGGTTGACACAAATCCATTCTTTTAGAAACATAAGATGCTAAATGTTGAGTAAAGGGCAGCAAAGTCTGATCCCTTCTTCAGTCCTCTGAATTAGTCCCATGAACATAGAACAATAGATAGGAAAGTCATCAGAAACTTGACATGTTATTTCAGTGGAATTGTTCTCAGTTTTTCCAGCATGCCTTTTCCTAGTATGAGGCAGCTAAGTAGCACAGTAGACCTGTGCTCTAGACCAATAGAACAATAGACCTGGAACCAGAAAAACTCATCTTTCTGAGTTCAAATCTGACCTCAGACATTTATTGGCTGTGTGACCCTGGGCAGGACACATAATCCTATTTGCCTCAATTTCCTCATTTGTAACATGAGCTGGAAAAGGAAATAGCAAATCACTTCGATATATTTACAAGAAAAAAAAAATGGGTTCACAGAGAACTTGACGTGAAAGAAATGACTGAATAACAGCAACTTCTAGTATAGCTTTAAGAAACCAGAATTCCTTCTGTGTCATAATGTATATTGGAATGAGCCTGCATAGTGCTGCAGGCCAAAAGTATCAAACACAGTTCTAATGCCATGTGCAGGCTACAACACTCTTGAGTGCTGTCTGAACCAGATGAAAATATACTGTCTAAATGATTTTAATGTCTTGGTGACTAATATATATATATATATATATTAATAGATATATTAGTATATATATTATATGTTATTAATATTATAATATTATATATATTAGTATATATATTATATATATATAAAGATTGTGGTTTTCTAAGTCAATATGTAACCTACAGGAATTGTTATGTATGGTTTAATAGCCCCCCTTCCAATTTGAACAAACTTTGGGTTGGAAATAAAGAAAATCTAGATTTGAATCTCACCTAAGATATTTAATAGTTTTATCATCATGGACAAGTCGCTTAAACATTTCCACTCCCTGGTCCTTATTCTTTTGCTTTGTAAAATGAAGGGATTGGACTCAATGGCTACTAGGCTCCCTTGCAACTATAAATATATGATCTGGGTTCCTAAACTATAGATTTATCCCCATTCTGTGCCTCTCCATTGCTCTTTGGCATAGTATACCACTGAAAATAATAGCATAGAAAACAATATTAGTCCAATAGTTCATCAAAGAGATGTAGGATCCCTCCCCATAAAAAAGAGGTTTTATAAAGAGAATCAGATTCATCAAAACATCAAAGGATTAGAGTAATTCAATTTCTATTAGGTTCATTTGTCATTGTATTTGTATTGTATTTGGTCAAAACTCCCATTAAGATTTCAGAGGAAGCTTTGTTTAAGAGACTGGTAAGAGAGAAATCCAGTTTTTCCAAACATAGTTTTTCATATCTACTTTAAGGAGATTGGAAATGAGTTTTCTTCTCCCCAAACAGACACACTCCTTCCACCCAAGAGATAACTGTTATTGGGTCTAATATCTAAAGGCAAATCCTGTCCTGATAACTTGTCAAAGTTGCAAATGGAATATCACAGGGTGTTCTGTCCCAGGGTCAAAAACAAAATTCAAATATGAGATTCAACAGGGAGTATACCTATCTCCTTTGTAACTTCTTAGAAGAGGTGGGGAAATCCTTCATGTCAGGGCCAGGGGATGTAGTTGTCATCAAAAATGGAGATGGTGATTGTGAACAAGCAAAGCTATACACTGATTTTTCTTTAGGAGGGGGAACTCAGCCAAGAAACCAGATTAAAAAGGCTCTTGAAGAGGCCAGCCAGGAGGCAAATCAAAGACCTAGGTGACCAGCCTGGAAAAATAAATTCTAGAGAATAACATCTGGTTCTGGTACATGTCAGTTCATTCTGGGAATGCCCTGGAGTTGCATGTTTGACTGCTAGGTCTCCCAGGGATAATGTTGGGAATGAGCAAAGGGGGATCATGGCAAGCAATGTTCACACAGGGATTAGCCACAGCTTTCTGAACTAACACCATCTTCATGGGCAGGGATGGCTTCTACAATTCAGTGCAAAAAATGTGGGGGTAATCCACTGTCTAAATGATTTTAATGTCTTAGTGACTAATATATACATATAAAGATGTGTGGTTTTTCTAAGTCAATATGTGACCTACAGGAATTGTTATGTATGGGTAACCTACAAGGAAGGGTAATCATGTTAACTGAAATTTTAACTATGGGTAGGGTAAGGATGATACACTACAAGTGATTCTCTAAAAGTAATTTTGGAACTCTTTTTAAGGGTACAAAAGGAAAAATATATACATATATTTTCATGCAGATATTAGATACAAATATAGATATACATCATGAATTATAATTTTATTCCTGTAGTGAATCCCTTTCTATGGTAATTCCCTTTACCAATGCAGATTGCCAATGAATTTATATAGCCTTAGAAAGTAGCTTAGAGCAATGAAAGGTTAATTGACTTATTAATTTTATACTTTCATACATATTCTGGAATTTCTTGTTCTTTCCTACTCTGCATCCCTTAATCTCTCATTCTTTACTCTTTTATCCCAGACTTTGATAAAGAGATCCTTTTGTCTTCTGTAAAGTAAAAGGGAAAGTTTCTTCAATAATTTTAGTACAGTGACTCCATAATCAGTCAAGAAGTCAATCAATAAACATTTATTGTTATTGCTATATTCTGGATACTGTGCTAAATGATGGGAAAAAAATCCAAGCCAAAAAAAAAAAAAAAAAAAAGAGAAAGAAAGAGAAAGAGAGAGAGAGAGAGAGAGAGAGAGAAGAATAGACAGCAAAGCTATAATAGTGGGAGATCTCAATCTTGCACTCTCAGAACTAGATAAATCAAACCACAAAACAAATAAGAAAGAAGTTAAAGAGGAAAATAGAATACTAGAAAAGTTAGGCATGATAGATCTTCAGAGAAAATTTAATGGAGACAGAAAGAAGTACACTTTCTTCTCAGCATTTCATGGAACCTATACAAAAATTGACCATATATTAGGACATAAAGACCTCAACATCAAATGCAAAAAAAGCAGAAATAGTAAATGCATTTTTTTTCAGCTCATGATGCAATAAAAATTACATTCAATAAATGGCCAGGGGAAAATAGACCAAAAAGAAATTGGAAACTAAATAATCTCATCCTAAAGAATGAATGGGTGAAACAGCAAATCATAGACACGATCAATAATTTCATCCAAGAGAATGACAATAATGAGACAGCATATCAAAATTTGTGGAATGCAGCCAAAGCATTAATAAGGGGAAATTTTATATCTCTAGATGCTAACTTGCATAAAATAGAGAAAGAGAAGATCAATAAATGTAAAGGGCTGAAACTATGAAAAGGTGTACTTGAACCAGACAACTGAGCACTTAAGCACTAATAACCTATTCAATGTGAAACAATGACTCCATTAGCATATGTTTTGGATAAATGGCTCTTCTCACTGTTTGATGCTTACTAAATGTTTGATGTTAAGATAATCATAGGCAAGGATTAGAGGGTGGGGTGAGATGGACAAGAGACTCACTTGGCTGCAGGAAGAGGAGGAGAAAGGTAGAGATTCTGGACTCCAGAATCCAGAACAGATCTTTGGCAAAACACCCGGCAATTTACCTGCTTCTTTCCCTTCTCCCCCTA
This sequence comes from Sarcophilus harrisii, assembly GCF_902635505.1. Classification (NCBI taxonomy): domain Eukaryota; kingdom Metazoa; phylum Chordata; class Mammalia; order Dasyuromorphia; family Dasyuridae; genus Sarcophilus; species Sarcophilus harrisii. The sequence goes on from NC_045426.1 coordinate 347,362,406, forward strand.
AAGACCAAGGACTTTTACTTATCTTGACTCTGGCTGATCCTGAGACCTCCATGGAGCTAGCCTGAACTTAACAAATAAATTGGGCTCACAACTGAAAAAGCTAGAAAAAGAACAAGTTAAAAACCCCCAATCAAATACCAAACTTGAAATTCTAAAAATAAAAGGAGAGATCAATAAAACTGAAACTAAAAGTAAAAACTATTCAATTAATAAATAAAACTAGGAATTGGTTTTATGAAAAAACCAAAAACATAGATAAACCTTTAGTTAATCTGTTAATTTAGTTAACAATCAAATTGTTAGTCTTTAAAAATGAAAAGGGAGAACTTTCCACTAATGAAAAGGAAATTAGAGCAATAATTAGGAGTTACTTTGCCCAACTTTATGCCAATAAATTCAATAACCTAAGTGAAATGGATGAATAAGTACAAAAATATAGCTTGCCCAGATTAACAGAGGAGGAAGTAAATTTCTTAAATAGTCCCATTTTAGAAAAAAGAAATAGAACAAGCTATTAATCATCTCCCTAAGAAAAAATCTCCAGGACCAGATGGATTTACATGTGAATTCTACTAAACATTTAAAGAACAATTAACCACAATACTATATAAACTATTTGAAAAAAATAGGAAATGAAGGAGTCTTACCAAATTCCTTTTATGGCACAGACATGGTACTGATACGTAAACTAGGTAGGACAAAAACAGAAAAAAGAAAATTATAGACCAATCTCCCTAATGAATATTGATGTAAAAATCTTAAATAAAATATTAACATAGAGATTACAGAAAGTCATCCCCAGGCTAATACACCATGACCAAGTAGGATTTATACCAGGAATGCAGGGCTGGTTCAATATTAGGATAATAAATTATTAGTATAATTGACTAAATCAATAACCAAATTAACAAAAACCATATCATCATTTCAATAGATGTAGGAAAAGCATTTGATAAAATCCAACACCCATTCCTATTAAAAATACTATAGAGTACAGGAATAAATGGTATATTATTAAAATATAAGTAGCATCTATTTAAAACCATCAATAATCATCATATGTAATGAAGATAAACTGGAACCATTCCCATTAAGATCAGGAGTGAAACAAGGTTGCCCACTGTCTCCATTACTATTTAATATTGTATTAGAAATGATAGCTTTGGAAATAAGAGATGAAAAAGAGATTAAAGGAATTAGAGTAGGTAATGAGGAAACCAAATTATCACTCTTTGCAGATGATATGATAGTATACTTAGAGAACCCCAGAGAATCTACTAAAAAGCTATTAGAAATAATTCATAACTTTAGCAAAGTTGCAGGATACAAAATAAAACCATGTAAATCATCAGCATTTTTATACATCACTAACAAAATCCAATAGCAAGAGATACAAAGAGAAATTCCATTTAAAATAATTGTCGATATCATAAAATATTTGGGAATCTATCTGCCAAGGGAAAGTCAGGATGTATATGAGCAAAACTACAAAACACTTTTCACACAAATAAAGTCAGATCTAAACAACTGGAAAATTATTAAGTGCTCTTCAAAAGGTTGAGCAAATATAATAAAGATGATACTACCAAAACTAATCTATTTATTTAGTTATACCAATGAAACTTCCAAGAAACTATTTTACTGACCGAGAAAAAAATAACAACAAAATTTATTTGGAAAAACAAAAGATCAAGAATTTCAAGGGAATTAATGGAAAAAAAAAAAACAAATCAAGATGGCTTAACCAGCAGATCTGAAACTATAGTATAAAGCAGCCATCATCAAAACCATTTGGTACTGGCTAAGAAACAGAGTAGTTGATCAGTGGAATAGTTAGGTTCACAGGAGAAAATAGTCAATAACTATAGCAATCTAGTGTTTGACAAACTCAAAGACCCCAGCTTTTGGGATAAGAATTCACTATTTGACAAAAACTGCTTGGAAAATTGGAAACTAGTATGACAGAAACTAGGTATTGACCCACATTTAACACCATATACCAAGATAAGGTCAAAATAGGTTCTTGATCTAGATATAAAGATGAGATTATATGCGATTATAAATACATTAGAAGAACATAGGATAGTTTATCTCTCAAACATATGGAACAAGTAGGAATTTGTGATCAAAGAAGAACTAGAGATCATTATTGATCACAAAATAGAAAATTTTGATTATATTAACTTAAAAAGTTTATTCAAACAAAATTAAGGCAGACAAAATTAGAAGGGAAGTGACAAACTGGGAAAACAGTTTTATATTCAAAGGTTCTAATAAAGGCCTCATTTCCAAAATAAATAGAAAATTGACACAAATTTGTAAGACATCAAGCCATTCTCCAATTGATAAATAGTCAAAGGATATGAACAATTTTCAGATGAAGAAATTGAAACTATTTCCAACCATATGAAAAGATGATCCAAATCATTATTGATCTGAGAAATGCATATTAAGACAACTCTGAGATACCACTACATACTTCTCAGATTGGCTAAAATAACAGGAAAAGATAAGAACGAATACTGGAAGGGATGTGGGAAAACTGGGACATTGATACATTATTGATAGAATGGTGAATGAATCCACCATTCTGGAGAGGAATTTGGAATTATGCTCAAAAAGTTATCAAAGTATGCTTACCCTTTGATCCAGCAGTGTTACTACTAAGCTTATATCCCAAAGAGATCTTAGAGAAGGGAAAGGTAACCATATGCACAAAAATTTTTGTGGCAGTCCTTTTTGTAGTGGCTAGAAACTGGAAATTGAATGGATGCCCATCAATTAGAGAATGGCTGAATAAATTGTGATACATGAATGTTATGTAATATTATTGTTCTGTAAGAAATGACCACCAGGATGATTTCAGAAAGACCTGGAGAGACTTACACAAACTGATGCTGAGTGAAATCAGCAGAACCAGGAGATCATTATACACAACAATAACAAGATTGTAATATGATAAATTGTTGATGTATGTGGCTCTCTTCAACAATGAGATAATTCAATCTTGAATTATGAAAAAAAAAAAAAACTTTCTCCAGTGTCCTACCCATTTCATTGTAACTTGTTCTCCTCCTGCTTGAATTTGCCTAAAGCACTTTGCTGGATCTCTTGCTTGCCCTTATCCAATTCTCTTTTGTATTATATACATTTGTGTATATTTTTCATTCTACTTGGTAAACTCTAATATCCTTAAAGGTAGAGAAAGGGTTTCTTTTCATGTTTGTATATTTAGCTCCTGTCTTGTAATAACAGATGCTTCACAAACATTTGAATTTTTCTTTGTTTAATTTAGTTAATATGAGGAAATTAGTCAAAAAGCAATTTTCAAGGTATGTCTGGAAATGAAGACAAATCCAATACATAAAATTTTGTTGGGTTTGGACGCTGCCTGTACCATTATTCCTAGCAACATCAAAACTCATTCAGATTACAATAACACCTTGCCTTCCCCCTCCTCAGCTCTTGCTAGAAAAATGGGCTTCAAGGAGTAAGGACTAGGATTAAGGGACTTGCTTTCCATCATGAACAGGATAAGACCTGGATTCAAAACTGGAATTTCACTGGGAAAAATGTGGGGGAGAGGGAGAAAGGATATAATCTATAGAAAAGCTGACCAAGGTGTTCAATTTCAAAGTGAGTAGATCTGAGGTGGCCTGGTTCCTAACAAGAAGAAATGGGAACTAGAGCATGAGTAGAGCTGAAGTAGTAAATAAAGCTATTTCTCTTCATCTTGTTTACTTCCTTATTGGAAGGTTAAGAGGAAAGAGTTATAGGTATGGTTTTTCAACTCTTTTTGGAGTTCTTGATTCTTCTACTCTTTTCAGATGACTGTGTAGCAAAATACATTGAGAATAGGAAACACTTGTTGATTAGGGGTGCATTTCTCACCTTTTTAGGAGCAATTACGCATTGTTTTCTGGATTATTTTTAAGAACTTCATTTTTATTATATAGGAATAAGTCAACTTATTTTTTAATTTGAATTTATTTATTATTATTTAATCTATAGAATAAAGCAAGTATTTCTGAAGTATAGTACAATTTAGAAGAAAATTATGTACATGAAACTGCAAATCCACTTTGTACAACTTGCTATGCCTTTTAAATACACAACAAAATTATGTAAATTTTATTTCCCCCTTTTTTCTTCCTTCCCCCCAACTTAGAGATACAAATAGGTATATATATGTATATAGTACACATATATGTGTGTATGTATGTTTGTACACACATACATATTACAAAGGTGTATGTGTGTAGATGATGTAGGGTATAGAATAATTTTTCATGTATATAATTTTAAATTATTCTATAATTAATCTATTTAACACTTCTTTCTCTGGATGCAGATAATTTCTTCATTCATATGTCATTTAATAATAAATTTGAGTATTTAAAATAGTCAAAATGACCTTTTCACTCAAAATCATTCTTTTTTAAATTTTTTTTTATTTAATAGCCTTTTATTTACAGGTTATATGTATGGGTAACTTTACAGCATTAACAATTGCCAAACCTCTTGTTCCAATTTTTTACCTCTTACCCCCCACCCCCTCTCCCAGATGGCAGGATGACCAGTAGATGTTAAATATATATTAAATATAAATTAGATACATAATAAGTATACATGACCAAACCGTTATTTTGCTGTACAAAAAGAATCAGACTCTGAAATATTGTACAATTAGCTTGTGAAGGAAATCAAAAATGCAGGTGGGCATAAATATGGGGATTGGGAATTCAATGTAATGGTTTTTAGTCATCACCCAGAGTTCTTTCTCTGGGTGTAGCTGGTTCAGTTCATTACTGCTCCATTGGAAATGATTTGGTTGATCTCGTTGCTGAGGATGGCCAGGTCCATCAGAACTGGTCATTATATAGTATTGTTGTTGAAGTATATAATGATCTCCTGGTCCTGCTCATTTCACTCAGCATCAGTTTGTGTAAGCCTCTCCAGGCCTTTCTGAAATCATCCTGTTGGTCATTTCTTACAGAACAATAATATTCCATAATATTCATATACCACAATTTATTTATCCATTCTCCAACTGATGGGCATCCTCTCAGTTTCCAGTTTCTAGCCACTACAAAGAGGGCTGCCACAAATATTCGTGCACATACAGGTCCCTTTCCCTTCTTTAGTATCTCTTTGGGATATAAGCCCAGTAGTAACACTGCTGGATCAAAGGGTATACACAGTTTGATAACTTTTAGAGCATAGTTCCAAACTACTCTCCAGAATGGTTGGATTCGTTCACAACTCCACCAACAATGTATCAATGTCCCAGTTTTCCCACATCCCCTCCAACAATCATCATTATTTTTTCCTGTCATCTTAGCCAATCTGACAAGTGTGTAGTGGTATCTTAGAGTTGTCTTAATTTGCAGAAAATCATTCTTAAAATAATATTTCTATTACTGTATACAATGTTCTCTTGATCCTGCTCATTTTGCTCTTCATTATTTCATGCATGTCTTTCCATGTTTTTTTAAGTCATCAAGGTCATCATTTCTTATAGCAGAGTAATATTCCATAACATTCATATAACATAGCTTGCTCATCCATTGCCCAATCAATGGACATTCCTGCAATTTCTAGTTCTTTGCCACCACAGAGATGCTATGAACATTTTAGAACATAAAGGTTTTTTTTTTTCCTTTTCTCCTAGTCATCTTTGGAAATACCACATGGCAGTGGTATTGCTGAGTCAAAAGGTATAGGCAATTAAATAATTCTTTGGCCATTATTCTAGAATGCTCTCCAATAGATCAATTCACAATTCCTCCAACAATGAACTAATTTCCCAACTTTTCCACATCCTCTCCAATATTTTTCATTTCCCCCTTCTTTCATTTTAACCAATCTGAAAGCTGTAAAATGATATCTCAAGGCTATTTTCATTTATATTTGTCTAACCAATAATAATTTAGAGCATTTTTCATATGATTACAAATTTCTTTGATTTCTTCATTGGAAAACTTCATGTCCTTTGTCTATTTGTCAGTTGGAAAATGACATATTCTTATAGATTTGATAAAGTTTTTTTATATATTTGAGATGAGACTTTTATCTGGGAACCTGTCTATAAAAATTTATCTTCTCACTTCCCACCAATTTTCTGCTTTCCTTCTGATCTTAGTTACATTTATTTTATTTATTAAAAAAATTTAATTTAATGTTATTGAAATTTTTTATTTTACACCCAACTTTGTTCTCTATTTCTTGTTTATTCATAAATTATTTGTCTTCTCAGAAGTCTAATATGTTATATGTTCTTTGGTCTTCAAATTTTCTTGTAATCTCTCTCTTTATACTAGGTCATGTATCTATTTTAACCTTAGTAAATGATGCAAGATACTGGTCTTCACTCATTTTCTGCCACACTGCTTGCCTGTTTTCCAAACAAATTTTTATCAAATGATGAATTTTTATCACCAAATTTTAACTCTTCACATTAGTCAAATACAAGATTATTATATTTATTTGGTGCTACAAATTCTGTCTACTCTGTTCCTTTGATCTCTCTTTCTTTTTCTTAGCCAATATCAGATAGTTTTGCTAAATTTCTGCCTTATAATATAATTTAAAATCTGGTATTCCAAGCCTCCTTTATTTACATTTTTTTATTAGTTCCTTTGGTATCTTGATTTTTTTTGCTTTTCCGAATTAATTTTGCTAATTTTTTTCTAATTCAGTAAAATATTTTTGGTAATTTAATTGAAATGAAGTTAAATATGCAAAGTAGTTTTGGTAAAATTGTCATTTTATTATATTGGCCCTGCTTACCTATGAACACTTAATATTTTTACAATTATTTAACCCTGATTTTATTTGAATGAAAAGTTTTTAATAAATTTGATTTATAATTCCTGGGTTTGTTTTTAAGTATTTTATACTGTACAAAATTATTTTATTTATTTGTTTGTTTGTTTTGCTGAGACAATAGGGATTAAGTGATTTGCTCAGGGTCACACAGTTAGGAAATATTAAGTGTCTGAGGTCAGATTTGAACTCAGGTCCTCCTCATTTCAGGGCTGCTGCTCTATCCACTGTGCCACCTAGATGCCCCACAGAGTTAATTGAAATGGAATCTCTTTTACTAGCTCCTCTTGCAGAGTTTTGTTTGTGATATATAGGGATGCTGATGACTTATGCAGATTTACTTTATATCCTGCAACTTTGCTAAAAATGTTAAATGTTTCAACCAGCTTTTTAGCTGAATCTTTGGGGTTTTCCAAATATATCATCACATCATTTGTAAAAAAGAATAGTTTTATTGCCTCATTCCCTATTCTGATTCCTTCTATTTCATTTTCTTGTCTTATTGCTATTACTAGGATTTCCAAAACAGTATCAAATAATAGTGACAATGGACATCCTTGTTTCAGACCTGACTTTAATGGAAAAGCTTCTAGCTTAACCCTATTCCACATAATACTTGCTGATGGTTTTAGATAGATGCCTTTAAAATTGATTTAAACAAAACCCACTCATATAAATACTTCCTGTTATTAATAGATTTTTTTGATTTTTAAAAACTTTTATTATTGGTATAATCAATTATTTTAATAGTTTTTCTTATATCAAACTACTCCTGCATTCCTGATATAAATTCCACTTGATCATAATGCATAATCTTTGTAATATATTTTTGTATTCATTTGATTAATTTTTTTAGGATTTTTGCATCTATATTCATTAATCAAATTGGCCTATAATTTTCTTTCTCTGGTTTTACTCTTCCTGATTTAGATATCAGTATCATATTTGCTTCATAAAAAGATTTAATAGGATTCCTTCCTTGGCCTATTATTCCACATGATTTATTTAATACTGGAATTAGTTGATCTTTAAATGTTTGATAGAATTTACTTGTAAATGCATCTGGTCCTGTTGCTTTTTTCTGAAAAAGATCATTTTTGACCTGTTCAATTTCTTTTTCTTTCTTAAATTTTTTTTTTACTTTCAAAACATATGCAAAGATAATTTTCAGCATTCACCCTTGCAAAACTTAGTGTTCACAATTTTCTCCCTTCCTCCCCTCCCCTTTCCCCCTCGACAGCAAGTAATAAATATATATTAAACTTGTACAATTCTTCTATACATATTTTCACATTTATCATGCTGCACAAGAAAAATCAGAGAAAAAGAAAAAAATGAGAAAGAAAACAAGAAACAAGCAAGCAACAAAAAAGATGAAAATGTAATATTGTGATCCACACATAGTCCTAACATTTCTCTTTCTGGGAATGACTCTCTTCATCAAAAGCCTATTGGAACTGGTCTGAATCAACTCATTGTTGAAAAGAACCACATGCATCAGAGTTGATCTTCTTATTTCTGTGTACAATGTTCTCTTGATTCTACTCACTTCATTCAGTATCAGTTCATGTAAGTCTCTCCAGGCTTCTCTGAAACCATCCTGCTGATCATTTCTTATAGAACAATAATATGCCATAACATTCATATACCATAACTTATGCAGCCATTCCCCAATTGATGGGCATTCATTCTGTTTCCAGTTTCGTGCCTCTATGAAAAAGGGCTGCTACAAACATTTTTACAAATGTAGGTCCTTTTCCCTTTTTATAATCTCTTTGTGATATAGGCATAGCAGAGACACTGCTGAATCAAAGGGTATGAACAGCTTGATAGCCCTTTAGGCATAGTTCCAAATTGCTCTCCAGATGGTTGGATCAGTTCACAACTCCAACAATGTATCAGTGTCCCAATTTTCCCACATCCCTTCCAACATTTATCATAATCTTTTCCTATCATCTTAACCTATCTCAGAGGTGTGCAGTGTTACTTGAGAGTTGTCTTAATTTGCATTTCTCTGATTAATAATGACTTTTCATATCACTAGAAATGGTTTTAATTTCTTCATCTGAAATCATTTTCTTTTTCTTAAATGGGCCTACTTAAATATTCTATTTCCCTTTCTGCTAATCTAGGCAATTATATTTTTGTAAATATTTTTCCCTTTCATTTAAATTGTACAATTTATTGGCATTTTATAATTGGGCAAAATGACTCCTTATTATGGTTTTAATTTCATCTTTGTTGTGGCACATTCACTCTTTTCATTTTTTGACACTATTGATTTGGTTTTCTTCTTTTTGGCATCAAATTAACCAATTATTTTATTTTACTTTTTTTCATAAAACCAATCCCCAAGTTTTTGCACTCAATCTTATTTATCACATCTTTAATTTTTTTAGCATTTCCAGATTAGTGTTTCATTGGAAATTTTTAGAGTTTTCTTGTTTGTTTTTTCTTTATTTTATTAATGTAATCATTTAGAGACATAAATTTTTCTCTGGTCACTGCTTTTGCTGCATTCTATAGGTTTTGATATAATTTTAATTCTCTATAATGAAATTATTGATTGTTTTTATAATTTGTTTTTTAACTCATTCTTTTAGATTAAATTGTTTAATTGCTAATTCATTTTTAATCTATGTTTCCATTTCATCATAGTCTGGAAAGGATACTTTTCTACTTTGTTTTGCTTTTCTGCTTTTAATTATAAAATTTTTTTGTACTAATATATGGTCAATCTTTGTAAAGGTAGCATTAACCAGTGAGAAAGGTGTTTTCCTTTCTATTTTCATTCAATTTCTTCCAGATTTTTATCATATCTATTCTATCTAAAATTATGCTCTTTTCCTTGACTTTTTTATTTATTTTTCTGTTAGATATACCTAGTTTTGAGAGAAAATTAAAGTCCCCCACTATTAATAGTATTACTATGTATCTCCACCTGTAATTTTTTAAACATTTCTTTTTTTAAAATAGGTGCTATAGTATTTGGTGCATATTTGTTCAGTACTGATATTACTTCATTGTCTATGGTACCTTTTATCAAAATGTAGTTACCCTGTTTATCTCCTTCAGTTAAATATATTTTAGCCACAACATTGTCTGAGATCACAATTGCTATGCCTGTTTTTTTTGGTATCAGATGAAATATAATAAATTTTACTCCAATTCTTCATTTTAACTGTGTGCACCTCTCATTCTTAAATGTATTTCTTAACTTGTTGGATTCAGATTTTTAAATTCACTTTACTATTCATTTATCTCTTATGGGTGAATTCATCCCATTCACAAAGTTATAATTACTATCTTTGAATTTCCCTCCATTTTATTTTTACTTGCTATTTTTTCTTCTATAATTTCTCTTTTTACCCTGTCTCTCTTACTTAATCTTCTCCCCTTACCCTTTTATTCCTTATGTTTCCATATCTCTAAAAATTCTTTATTTTCTCTCCCACATCCTTGTAACCTTGATCTACATACCCCAGTAAAAGTCTCTCCCCAAACTTGTCCTCCAGTTTTCTCATCTCTATATAAGTTCAGAAGACTTGTACACTCCTTCAAATGTTTACTCTTCAACCCAGACAAAAATTACCAATTTTCCCTGTTTCCTCTGTATTAGCTCTCTCTTTAATGCCCCATTTTATAAAATAATTTTTAAATAAAAAACTTTATAAAATAAGTGCAAATAAACAGTTTGACCTCAGTGAGTGCCTTATAATTAGTTTTTAATGTTTTCCTTATATTTCTTCTGAAGTTTTTATTTCAAATTTTCTATTAAGTTCTGGTCTTGTTGTTATAAATACATGAAAATCAGATTATCAAATGTCCATTTAAAAAATTCAATATTTTGATTTTTGAATTTTGAAAATACCTGGCATATAGCATGTATTTAATAAATGTTGTTCTTTCCTTTTACTTTTAATAGACTACTCTCTTGTAACAAATCAACTAGAGGCAAGTATGACAAATCAATAGATTGACCTTGTTGGAGAATTTATACCATATCTATTATCCACCACTTGTTTCTAGATAGAAGCAATTATGTTTCATCATCAAGTCCTCTGATATCATTATAAGTTGTCATTGCATTATGCTAAATTTGAAAGTTTTTCAATATTATTTTCATTTATGTCATTGTGATCACTGTATAAATTGTTCTCCTGTTTCTACTTAATTTAACTTTGGAATCAGCTCATCTAAGTCTTCCAAAGTTTTATTTCATTTTTTTATCTTTTCTTATGTCACAGTAATATGAATTACATTGACATGCTACAATTGATACAACCATTTCCTCGTTGGTGGATACCCACTTTCTTTCCACTTCTTTAATATTGAAAAAATGTCATTATAATTTTTTTTATATACATGAGACCTTTCTCTCTGACTTTGGCCTCCTTGAGATACATGCTTATCAGTGATATAACTAGTTGAAAGTACTTCCTTCCATTTTCTTCTAATTTCTCAATGACTTAATCTTTTATCTTTAGATCATGTATCCATTTGAAGTTTATTGTGGCATAAGATATAACAATGTGATCTAAATCAAATTTCAGCCTTAGTGAATCCCAGTTTTCCCAACAAATTTTTTCAAAAAGAAAGTCCTTACTCTAAAAATTGTATCCTTGGGTTGGTTGACTACTAGAATTGAGTACTTCTGTGTCTTGAGTACCTAAACTATTTAATGGATCAACTTTATTTTTTTAAAGCTAGTACCAAATAGTTTCCATAATTAATTACTGCTTTACAGAGTAGTTTGAGATGTGGTAATGCAGAGCCCTCTTTTCTCCTATGTTTTCCCTTTATTTTTGGACATTTTTAATATTTTCTTTTTCCAAATTAATTTGTAATTTATTGTGTAATCCTATAAAATTATTCCTTTTTAGCTTAATTACTATGGCAATAAAGTGAATTTTTTTTATCCATTAGCAACTAAAAGACCTTAAATTATTTAAATCTGCCTTTATTTTTAAGCTTTATATTTATATTAATATCATGATATTATAAGAAAAATATCATGTAATTATAAGACATATTAAGATCAATATCCTTTCTCATTTCTTCCCCTCTTTTTTTTTTCATTTCTTAAGACTATCAAAATAGAACAAAAATATTCCCATTTCCTCTGTCTTAATTACTTCATTCTGTGCTTCTAAGACATTGGGATTCTAAAGAGATTATATTTAAATATAAATAAACACTACATCATTTTGCTACTTCTAATTGTTCAAATATGTTCACATTTCTAGGTTTCCTTTGATTTTCATGTTTGTAAATGAGTTTTTACCCATCTCTTGTTTTCTCATGAGGAATGCTTAAAAGACTTCTATTCCATTAAAAATTCTTTTATACCTTTACGCTACCCCTCCTTCCCACACAGACAACTGTAATCAATCTGGCAGGATAGGTTATTCTTGTTTTTAAACATTTATCTTTTGCTTCTTAAAGTGTAATATTCCAAATCTTATAGGACCTTAACTTTATTTCCTTAGTATACTTGAACTTTTTCTTATAGGATGCAGCAACTTTTTTTCCCCCTGTGACCTGAAAACTTTAGATCTGGACTATGACAATCCTGAAAGTTTTCATTTTGCTGTTTCTTTTAGGAAGTGACTAGTGGATTCCTTCTATTTTTACTTTGCTTTCTGGTTCTAATAGATCTATGAAAGTTTTCATTTACAGTATCTTAAAATATGGCATCCAGATTTTTGTCTGGTCATTACTTTTAGGGTGTCTCATAATTCTTAAATTCTCTTCTTCACTCCAAGTAACTTATTTGTTTTGTAACAGATACAATTATTTTTTTTATTTTGATTGTTCAATTTTTTTTTCATCTCATGGAGTCATTGAGTTCTCTTTAATCCATTCTACTTTTAGGAATTCAATTACTTAGACATGGTTTCCCATCTTTTATCCTAAGTTGTTTATTCTCTTAAAAATTTTTTCCTTAATAGGGCTTATTTCAAGTCTTTACCTCAATTTCTGGTTTGGGATTTTATGCCAGAGTTATAACCCACCCTCTTGAATGGACTGATCAAGTTCTGTTTGGTCCTGACCTTGCTTTTTTGAGCTCTTGCTGCTAACTTCCTTTTTTGGTTTGTCTGCACTAAGAATGTAGGAACATTTCAGGCCCCTTAAGTTGTCTAGTTTAGAGCTCTCTGGAGCATGTCAATGCAGAGTGTTGCAGACTTCCAGCTGCTCTGGTGTATCTCAGAGTGTTCCCTCCTCTTGGTTCGGTACCCACAGTCAAAGTTGTCAGAGATAGAGGTTTCCAAATACCATGGAATTTCCTTGTTCAAGGTCTCGGGGCTTACTCTTTTCCATTCTCCCAACCTCCATATTCTTTGAGAAGAGAAAGCTGCAGGTTTCAGGTATCCTAGCTTCTGGTCTGAGCACTGGCAAGCTGTTGGTTTATTTACCTGGGTTCATTTTGATTTCCCTGAAGGTGAGATTACAAAAGATTTTGTTATGTGTCAGTGTATGTGTGTGTGTGTGCATTCATGTGTATAATCTGCAACCAAATGAAAGAATTTATAGTAATTTCTCTTTGTATTTTTTGATTATTATAAGTGCTGTCCTTTTGAAGTTCACATCTTCTATGTCACTGCTCAAAATATTAAATAGAACAATATCAAAACACAGTCTGGAGAATTCCACTAGAGGCTGTCTTTGAAACTGACATTAAATAATCATATCCCCTTCATAGGCCATGCATATTCCCTCTGTTCTTTCAATGACCTTCAGATAAGGACATAATTTTAAAAGACAATGATTTCAATTCCTCTTTGTAATATTATGACGTTGGTTTGGTTTAAATTAACAAGCACTTTTTTTTACTGCACATTATTTTCCCTGAACTGTACTGGACAAAGCAAACACAAAGTAAAAAATGAGACAATTTTAAGATTTATAAAATCATTTACATGCATCATCCTACTTAATCATCACAACAATTACAATAGGTACTACTAACTACATTTCATGAATGAGGAAACTGAGTCTGAAAAAGGTTAATTGACTTACCTAGGATCATACAGGTAGTAAGAATTTAAGGTAGGATTCAAATACATCTTAACTGACTCCAAGGTCAGTATATTGTCAACAATACCATGTATCTGTCTTCTTTATGCTTTATACAGTTGCTTATATTTTCCAAGTTATCTCTTCTTTGATGAATCTATATATTAATTCCTATAAAAATGTTTCAAAAGTTTTCTCTTCTGCTGAAAACTCATTTGTTGTTATTGTTGTTGTTTTTAAGTGGCTAGCTATATTTGGCCTTACGGTGTATGCTAGATTCAAAATAGATGCCAATAATTGTACAATATTTCAGAGTCTGATTCTTTTTGTACAACAAAATAACTGTTTGGCCATGTATGCTTATTGTATATCTAATTTATACTCTAATGTATTTAACATCTACTGGTTATCCTGCCATCTAGGAGAGAGGGTGGGGGGAAGGAGGAGAAAAATTGGAACAAAATGTTTGGCAATTGTCAGTGTTGTAAAATTACCCATACATATAACTTGTAAATAAAAAAGCTATGAAATAAAAAAAAAGAAAGAAAATAGATGCCCATTTCCTTTGCATCTCAGAATATTCAAGCCTTTATTCCTTTCTTTTCATTCTTTCATTATTTTTTTGTTTCCAAATTAACTGGTATATTTTTCAAAGTGTTTGCTGCTTTTGTGAGATTTCTCACTGTTAGTGCTAGTCAATTTTCTTAGTTGTCTTTTTAAGTTGTTCTTGAGACCTCTAATTTTTGTCCTAATTTCCATCATTTTCTCTTTAATTCTGTGGAAGTTAATGCAGTTGTTTTATTTTTATTTCTGGTCATCTAATTATTTTGAAAGTGGTAATATTTTTCCTTTCTTAAATGTTTCTAATGCTTTTTATTTCGCCCATATTCTCTATTAATTGTATTGGAGCATCTTTTTTCCCTCAATGTTTCTTTTTTTCCTCTGAGATGGGTTTTTATGTAAAGTTTTCCCTTCACTGCTTTTCTCCTATTTGTTATAATTCTTTCACATATTTTCATTTTTTGCATATTTCTTGTTGTCTTGAGGTGATGAAGGGAAGTTGGACTTAGACCCTAACACAATCATCTTGCCAGAAGTTAGCTACTGGTTCTTTTTTATATCAATAAATCATAAACAGCAAAGGATATGAGTGAGAAAATGGAGAAGTGGGAATTAGAAATAAAAGAAAGAGGCCTTTCTATTTCAACAGGTGAACATAGGAATTATAAATACCAAATAATATTTAAATGGAAAGAGAAGGAGCAAAAATAATGGATGCAAGATCAACATAAAAACTATTGGCAGAAATAAACCTGTAATTTCCCTGATGTATATAATGCCTGCTTTGGATATTTCCTTTTCAGACCAATATTGGCTCTAACTTACAGTGTTAGTAAGTTATCTGAGGATATTAAAAAGTCAAAGTCACATAGTTTGTGTATGTTATAAGTAGAATTTTAATACAGGTCTTCCTCAATATAAGACTGCTTCTCTCTCTTGTGCCTTTAAATGAATCTCCAATGAGGTTCTCCCTCTTAGGACAAATATATCTACTTAATTTCTCATTTGTTTTAAATTAGTAAAAGAAATAATCATTAAAATAGAGATTACATATTTTAAACAAATTAGAAGAACAAAAAATAATCTGACTCTTAGATCTGTGGAGAAGGAAGAAATTTGTGGCCAAAGAAGAACTAGAGTACATTATAGAATGTACTCTATAGAATGCAAAATTGATAAATTTGATTATATTCAGTTAACAAAACCAATGCAGACAAGATTAGAAGAGAAGCAGTAAACTGGGGAAAAAAATTTATATTCAAGGGTTTTCATAAAGGCCTCATTTCTAAAATATATGGAGAATTGACTCAAATTTATAAGAATACAAACCATTCTCCAATGACAAATGATCAAAAGATATGAACAGACAATTTTCAGATGAAGAAATTAAAACCATTTCTAGTCATATGAAAAAATGTTTAAATCACCACTGGTCAGAGAAATGCAAATCAAGACAACTCTTAAGTATGACTACACACCTCTCAGATTGCCTAAGATGACAGGAAAAGATAATGATGAATGCTGAAGAAGATGTGAGAAAACTAGAACATTAATACATTGTTGGTGGAATTGTGAACTGATCCAATCATTCTGGAGAGCAATATTCTCCAATATGGGTCTATGCCCAAAGGGCTATCAAACTATGCATATCTTTTGATCCAGCAGTGTTTCTACTGGGCCTGTATCCCAAAAAGATCATAAAAAAGGAAAAAGGACCCACATGTGCAAAAATGTTTATAGCAGCCCTTTTTGTAGTGGCAAGAACCTGGAAACTAAGTGAGATGCACATTTGAGGAATGGCTGAATAAGTCATGGTACATGAATGTAATGGAATATTATTGTTCTATATGAAACAATCAGCAGGATGATTTCAGAGATGCCTGGAGAGGCTTACATGAACTGATGCTGGGTGAAGTAAATAGAACCAAGAGAATATCATACACAAGAAGAAGATTATACAATGATCAATTCTGATGGACATGACTCTTTCCAACAATGAGATGATTGAGGTCAGTTTCAATGGTCTTGTGATGAAGAGAGACATTTGCATCCAGAGAGAGGACTGGGAACTGAATGTGGATCATAGCATTGTATTTTCATTTTTTTCTTATTTGCTTGCATTTTATTTTCTTTCTCAATTTCTTTTTCTTTTTGATCTGATTTTTCTTGTGCAATGTAATAATTATGGAAATATGTATAGAAGAATTGCACATGTTTAATTTATACTGGATTACTTGCTATCTACAGGAGGACTGACAGGAGGACAAAAAAAAATTGGAACACAACATTTTGCAAGGACGAATATTGAAAACTATGTATGTTTTTGAAAATAAAAAGCTTTATATAAAAAAATAAAATAGAGATCACATAATTTAATATTTTCTAGATATTTGTTTAAAATATGTATTAATTCTAATTACATTTTGTTTTTCTAAAATATTTTATTTTTTCATTTTCATGTAAAAATAATTTTAATATTCACTTTAAAATTTCTTGAATTCCAAATTTTTCCCTCCCTTCTTCCTCTCTGCCTTTCATAAAATGGTAATAATTTGTTATATGTTATATATGCACAATCATGTATATCATATTTCTATATTAGTCATGTTGTGAAAGAAAAAACTGATCAAAAGGGAAAAAAATAATTAACAATAATGTGCTTTGATCTGCATTCAGGATCCACTGGTTCTTTCTCTGGATATGGATGGTACTAAATATATTTTGTGAAGATTATGGTAATTCAAAGCAAAGTTCCAATGATTATTGAATTGCTTTATAGCAGTCCATTTTAGCATTTAGAATGTCAACACTTAATTTATTCTCCATTGATTTATATATAGGATAGAAAAAAACAAAAAAAATTAACTCCTAAGTTCATTAATTCAAGAAAATATGTTCAAGAAGATAGCAATAATAATTATAATTTCAGTCTTAATCAATGAAGACACCAACAAGAAAGTTGAACCTTTGGATCATGTTTCCCAACTGTTCAAAGACAGTTCTCTAGTCCATGTTAAAGTCTCTCCTGATCAGTCACAGAGATTGCTCAGAATTCACTTGAAGGAGATGGCACTCAACGCTTCCCAATATTTTCATATAACTACTAACTTTACCTTCACACTGAGTAAATGCAGCATTATATTTGACTAACATACAAGAACTAAGATTTGTAGAAAAAGTACAAAACTAGAGCCAGTTTTTCTTTAGAAAACATTTATTGCCTAAATGTCTAAAAAGCTAAAGTGAAGATCCACAAGGAGAGCTCAGAAAGGATATAAGTAGCCAATATTTCATCATAGCTAGAAAGCAAGTCTATTAGCTAAAAAGCACATTTGTGAACTATGTTTTTAGAGAGGCAGCTAGATGATGCAATAAATAGAATTATGTGATTCAAGAAGAGTCAAGTCTGGCATCATATAATAGTTGTGTGATCTTGGGAAAGGAACTTAACCTGTTTGCCTTAGTTTCCTCAACTGTAAAAAAGCAATAATAATAACAATACTTCACAAGGGTGTTGTAAGGACAAAATGAGATAATATTTGTAAAGTGCTTAGCACAGTAACCGGCATGTAGCAAGTACTGCATAAATACTTGTTCCTTTCTTATAGTATCATCTCCATGATTAATATTTCTCCAAAAGTAACCTTTTCCAAATGAAATCTGTTATTGTGCATTATGTCAGTCTCATTGTAGTTCTAGGAAATATAGAATAGAAAAGTTACAATATGTATTTTAGTAGAAAATGGCTACTCAGATTCATGACTAAAAAGAAATCTGTCTACATTTAGAAATGCCCTTAGAGATCATATGAGATTAAACCCTAGCTCTATTACTTAATACACTTAACCTGTGTGAGTCTCAATCATCTGTGTGATTAAGAGTAGGAATCCCAAGTCTTTTCTAATCCTGTAGCTATAATCATATGCTCCAATAAATTGCTTGGATTTTACAAGTATGAGTGAATTGCACAAAATTTCTAACGCTTGATTATAATAAAAGACAATACCAAGGCTCAGATTCAAGGTCAAAAACTGAGTATTATTATTTAGAGCCACCAAACAGGACCCCCACTTAATACTTGTGTGTTTTTTTAGACATTGTATGTAGGAGAGAAAGAAAGAGACAGACAGAAACAGAAGCAGAGAAACAAAGATAGAGACAGAGTGAAACAAAGGGAAGAGACTTCAAAGGAATAATTCACCTTGCTATACAATTAATAGCTATCTCTCCCCCCAAACCTCATTTAACCATAAGGACTTTTGCTGGGCCCACAGACTTGATCTCTGACATATTCCCTCTCCATAAAAGGTTACTCTGTTCTGAACTCAATATGGTTCTTCCATGTCTAGTGCTGGAGGAACCTGACCTCTAATGAGAGGTACAAGTTTTCCTTTCTCATTCTCCAGCTTTTTAAATTCCCATTTCAAATCTGTATTGGTAATTAATTATTAATTTAGCATTTTATTTTCCCTCAGTTACATGCTAGACAATTTTTAAAATTTTAAAACTTTGAGTTCCAGAAACTCTGCCTTCCTTCCTTTCCATCCCATTCTTGGTGAGAATTCAAGCAGTTTTAATATAGGTTATACATGTATGTGTAATCATGCAAAAAACAGTTATACTGTAAAAGAAAACAGACCAAAAAAGAAAATCTCTCAAAAAGAATCAAGAAAGTTTTTTTTTTAATTTTTATTCAATATGCATTCATTATCATTCAGAGTTGCTGGAATCACTGTATTGTTTAGAAAAATTGTCATTCACAGTTTATCATCTTATAATATTGCTGTTACTCTGTACACAGTATGTTTTACTTTCCATCAACTCATGGAAGTCTTTCCAGGTTTTTCTGAGAGCATCCTGCTCATAATTTCTCATAGTAAAATAATATTTTATCAGATTCACATACCATAATTTATTCACCTATTCCCTAATTGATGAGCATCCCCTCAATTTCTATGTCTTTGCCCCCAGAAAATAACTGCTATAAAAATGTTTTGTACATATAAACCATTTTCCCTTTTTTAATCTCTTTTGAGATACAAACTTAGCAGTGGTATTTATTGTAGAAAAGTGATATAGTCAAAATATTGATCAAGATATTTCTTTATTTGCTGTGGTCAGTGTGGGAATTTATTTTACTGGAAAATGAATATTTTTTTGAGAATTTATTTCTTTTATAATAACTCAATGGGAGCGGCAGAAGGAAGCAGAGATACTAAATGCTAAAGAAATCTTTAAAGTTTCATTTTTAAAAATGTATACACCTACAAAAAGAAATTAAAAAGCTAAAGGCCCAGGCACAAGCTTAATGGGTTGAGTCCTACAAGTCCAATCCCACATTTTCCTAGTTGAATCTTCTTATATTAGATGATACATGATCAAGATTGATATTATGCCAAAACAAAAAAATCCCTCTAATCCAGAAGCAGAGCTCAACCTTAAATGTCATAAAATAGGAGAATAGGAAGAGAAAAAAAAGGGAGGAAAGGAAGGAAATAAGGAGGGAAGAAAGGAAGGAGGGAAAGAGGGAGGGGAAGAAATAAAAGAAAGATTGGGAAGGGAGGAGAGAGAAAGGAAGGGGAGAGGGAGGAGAGGATATAAGTAGGGAAGAAGGGAAGGAAAGAGGGAAAGAGGAAGGAAGGAAAGAATGAAGGAAGGAATAAGAAACAGAAAAGAACTTTAATCATAGAAAACTACTATGGGGACAGGAAAAAACAAAACTACTCAAAAGAAGACAAAATACCCATATGCAAAATCTCAAAGGATGATAGCAATTTATCTCAAACCTCAAACCCAAAGAGCCTCCTAGAAATGCTCATAAAGGATTTTAAAAGGCAAATAAGAGAGGTAAAAAAAATTGGGAAATGAAACAAAATATATGCAAGAGAGTCAACAAATTGGAAAAGGAAAAGGAAGGACAAAAATTAACTAAAGAAAACAATTCCTTTAAAAAAAAATTTGGCCAAATGCAAAACAAACAAACAAACAAAAATTGATGAAAGCAACACCTTGAAAAGTAGAATTGATGAAATGGAAAAAAAAAAAGATACAAAAGCTAACTGAAGAAAATTACATGTTAAAAACTAGAACCAGCAAACAGAAGCTAATGAGTATGAGGCAATGAGAATTAGTTAAACAAAGTAAAAAGAATGAAAAAAAAAATGGAAGAAAATCCTTATTGGAAAAACAGCTGACCTGGAAAATAGATCCAGGAGAGACAACTTAGAAATTATTGTTCTAAAGGCCACAACCCAAAAAAAGAGCCTGGTTAGAATTCTTCAAAAGATCATTAAGGAAAACTGCCCTGATATACTAGAACCAGAGAGCAAAATAGTCATTGAAAGCATCCATTGATCACCTCCAGAAAGAAATCCCACAAGGAAAAATCCAAAAAACATTATTGTAAAACTCCAGAATTATAATCTCAAGGAAAAAAATACTGGAGGAACTTTCTGCAACTTTGGGGTGGGGGGGGGGGGAATTTCAAATATCAAGAAGCAACAGTCAGGATTACCCAGAATTTGGGAGCTTCTACAATAAAGAATTGTAGGGTCTGGAATACCATATTCCAGAAGGCAAAATTATTGCAACCAAGAATCAGCTACCCAGTGAAACTGAGCATCATCTTTCAGGATAGGGGATAGATCTTCAATGAAGTAAGAAACTTTCAACCATTTCTGTTAAAAAAAAAAAAACAGAACTAAATAGGAAATTTGATCTTCAAACATAGGACTCAAGAGAAGCATAGAAAAATAATCAGTAAAAGAAAAAAATATTATTTAAAAGTTAAACTATTTATATCCCTATATGATAAAATGATACTTGTAACTCTTGAGAACTGTTAGAGTGCATACATAGACACAGGGTGTAGGCATAAATTCACTCTGATGTAATGATATTAAAGATAAAGACATTAAGAGGTGGAAAGGGGATTATACTTGAAGAAGAGGAAAAGAAAATAAATGGGATAAATTAGATAATATGAAGAAGCACAAAAGACCTATTACAATAGAGGGGAAAAAAGGAGGGGGGTGAGCATTGTCTGAAACCTAATTTCATCAGTTTTGACTCAAAAAAGGAATAACCAATTTACTCAGTTGGGTAAAGAAATGTATTTTACTCTATGGGAAGCAGGAGGAGAAAAGGGAAGGAAAAGGGAGAAGCTGGATAGAAGGGAGTTCAGAAATACTAATAGAAAGGGGCAAGAGAAGAGTGTAAAGTCCAAGCTAGCTCCCTAGAGGCCTCAGGATCAGCCAGAGTCAGGATAAGCAAAAGTCCTTGGTCTTTAGGGGAAAAAGTGAAGGAGATGCACAAAACTTCCAGGAGTTTTGCCAAAGATCCCTTCTTGATTCTGGAGTCCAGAATGTCCACACTTTTCTCTTTCTTGTTCTGCGGCCTGAAGTTCTCTCACCTCTCTCACTCTACCTTCTAAACCTTATCTACAATTCTCTTAAACCAAACATTGAGCCAGCATTAACTGTGAGAAGAGCAATTCCAAACATATGCTAATAGTCATTGTCCAATAGGTAATTAGCTTTAAGTGCTCAGTTGTCTGATTCAAGTGCACCTATTCATAGTTTCAGCCCTTTACAGAAGAGAGAAGGGGTAATAAAAGGAAGGTCAGGTTGAGGGTGGGGCTTATCAGAAATAAAACACTATTAAGGAGGAACAGGATGGAAAGAGAAGAAAAGTCTATGCAAAGGAAAAATAGGATGGAGGGAAATATGGAGCTGGTAATCATAACTGTGAATGTGAATGGAATGAACTCTCTGATAAAAAGGAAGTGGATAGCAGAATGAATTAAAAACCAGAATTCTACAATGTGTTGTTTACCAAAAACATATTTGAAACAAAAGAGATACAGAGTAAGGGTAAAAGGATAGAACAGAATTTATTTTGCTTCAGCCAAAGCAAAAAAAGCCAGGGTAGCAATTCTTGTCTCAGACAAAGCAAAACCAAAAATAGATTTGATTACGAGATAAGGAAGGAAAGTAGATTTTGTTTATTTATTTATTTGTTTGTTTTTAGGAGAGTGCATTTTAAAGGGCACCATAGGTAATGAAGTGGTACAGATAACAAATATGTATGTGCCAAATGATATAGGATCCAAATTCATAGAGTTCAGCCAGTTACAGGAAGAAATAGACAGCAAAACTATACTAGTGGGGGACCTCAACCTCCCACTCAAAGAATCAGATAAATCTAACCATAAAATAAATGAGAAAGAAACTAGGGAGATTAATTGAATCTTAGAAAATTTAGATATGACAGACCTCTGGAGAAAACTGAAAAAGGGATAAAAAAGGAATATATCTTTTCCTCACTAGTACATGACATTCACACAAAAATTGACTATATATTAAGACATAAAAATCTCACAATCAAGTGCAAAAAGATATAAAATAGCAGATACATCTTTTTCAGATCACTATGCAATAAAAACTACATTCAATAAAGGGACAGGGAAAGATAGACTAAAAACTAATTGGAAATTAATCTAATTCTAAAGAATGAGTGGGTCAAACAACAGGTCATAGAAATAATCAATAATTTCATCCAAGAGTATGTTGTCTTATTATTATCATTAGATTAATTTCTACTCTTAGGGGAAATTTTATATCTCTAAATAGTTACATGAATAAAATGGAGAATGAGAAGATCAATGAATTGGGAATACAACTAAAAAAGCCAGAAAAAGAACAAATTTAAAACCCCTAAGTAAATATGAAATTAGGATTTCTGAAAATCAAATAAGAGATTAATAAAATAAGAAAGTAATAAAACTATTGAACTAATCAATAAAACTAAGAGTTGATTTCATGAAAAATAAAACCAACAAAACAGATAAACTTTTGGTTAATTTGATTTTAAAAAGAAAAAAAAGCTAATGACCAGGTTTAAAAATAAAAAGGGTAAAGTTACCACCAATCAAGAAGAAATTAAAACAATAATTAGGAGCTATTCTGCCCAACTATATGCCAATAAATCTGACAGTCTAAGAGAAATGGATGAATATTATAAAAATATAAATTGCCTAGATTAACAGAAGTGGAAATAAATTATTTAATCAGCCCCATTTTAGAAAAAGAAATTGAACAAGCCATCAATGAACTCCCTAAGAAAAAGTCTCCAGGGCCAGATATATTTACAAGTGCATTTCACATCACATTTAAAGAAAAACTAATACCAATACTATATAAATTATTTGGAAAAATAGGGCAAAGAAGTAGTGCTATCAAATGTCTTCTACGACTTCTATGAATGTAGTTGTGCTGATACCCAAACCTGGAAGAGGTAAAACAGAGAAAGAAAGTTATAAACCAATCTCCCTAATGAATACTGATGCAAAAATTTTAAATAAAATATTAGCAAAGAGATGACAGCAACTTATCAGCAGTATAATACACTATAATCTAGTGGAATTTATACCAGTAATGCAGGATTGGTTCAGTATAAAGAAAAATATTGGCATAATTAACCATATCAATGACAAAATGACCAAAACTAATGGAAATTATGTTATTCTTGATAGATGCAGATAAAGCTTTTGATAAATTACAGCACTCATTCCTGTTAAAAAACATTAGACAACATAGAAATAATAGCGTTTTCCATAAAGTGATAAGCAGCAGCTATCAACAAGCATTATTTGTAATGGGGAGAAAACAGACACATTCCCAAGAAGATCAGGCGAAATAAGGATGCCTATTATCACCATTATTATTCAATATTGTTGTCTTTAGCAATAAGAAAAGAAAATTAAAGGAATCAGAGTAGGCAATAAAAAGATAAAACTATTACTCTTTATAGATAATATGATGGTATACTAAGAGAATTCTAGAGACTCAAACAAAAAAATCACTTAAAACAATAACAGCTTCAGAAAAGTTGCAGAATATAAAATAAACCCACATAAATCATCAGCATTTCTATATGTTACCAACAAAGCCCAGCAGCAAGAGATAGAAAGAGAAGTCCATTTAAAATAACTGTAGACAAAATAAAATATTTAGGAGTCTACCTACCAAGACAAAGTCAAGAACTTTATGGACACAATTATGAAACGCTTTTCACATAAAGTTAGATCTAAACAATTAAAAGAATATTAAGTACTCATGGGTAAACTAAGCTAATACAAGCTAATATAATAAAAATGACAATCTACTTACTCAATGCCATAACATCAAACTGCCAAGAAATTACTTTATAGAGTTAGAAAAAAATCATGACAAAATTCATCGGGAAGAAAAAAAAGTAAATAATTTCAAGGAAATTAATGCAAAGGATGGTAGTTTGGCAGTACCAGACTTAAAAACTCTATTATAAAGCAACAGTCATCAAAACCATTTGGTATTGGCTAAGAAACAGAGTAGTAGTTAGATGCACATGACACAATAATCAATAATCACAATAACCAATGACTATAGTGATTTACTGTTTGATAAACCCTAAATCTACAGCTTCTGGGATAAGAATTCACTATTTCATAAAAATAACTGGGGAAATTGGAAAATAAGTCAAAAACTTGGCATAGATCTACATCTCAAACCTCTTGCCAAAAGAAGGCCAACATGGGTACATGAATTAGGACTAAAGGGTGATTCTTTAAGCAAATTAGGAGAGAAAGGGAAGGTTTACCTATCAGATTTTTGGTGAAAGGAGGAATTTATGGCCAAAGAAACTAGAAAACATTATAAAATGCAAAATGGATAGCTTTGATTACATTAAATTAAAAAGATTTTACACAAACAAAACCAATATAGCCAAGATTCAAAGGGAAGCAGAAAGCTGGAAAACATTTTTTACAGACAATGTTTCTGATAAAGGCCTTATTTCTAAAATATAGAGAGAATTGATTCAAATTTATAAGAATATAAGCCAATCCCCAATTGGTAAATGGTCAAAGGATATGAACAATTTTCAGATGAAGAAATTAAAGCCATCTATATTCATGAAAAATGCTCTAGATCATTATTGATTAGAGAAATTCAAATTAAAACAATTATTACTCCATACCTCTCAGATTGGCTAAGATGACAGGAAAAGATAATGATAAATATAGGAGAGGATGTGGGAAAATTGGGACGCTAATGCTTTGTTGGTGAAATTGTGAAATGATCCAACCATTCAGCAGAGCAATTTGGAACTATGCCCAACAGACTATAAAACTGTTCATACTCTTTGATCCAGCAGTGCCACTAATTGTTCTGTATCCCAAAGAAATCATAAAAGAAGGAAAAGGACCACATGCAAAAAATGTTTGCAGCATTTCTTTTTGTAATGGAAAGAACTGGGAAATGAGTAGATGCCCATCAATTGGGAAATGGCTGAATAAGTTATGGTATATGAAACTAATGGAATATTATTGTCCTATGAAAAATGTTGAATAGGCTGATTTTAAAAAGACTTGGAAAGATTTACATGAACTGGTGCTGAGAAAAACAATCAGAACCCAGAAAACATTGTACACAGGAACAACAAGATTATTCAGTGATAAACTATAATAGATTTGGTTCTTCTCAGCAGTTCAGCTATCCAAGACAATTCCAATAAACTTTGAATGGAAAATGAGATCCATGTCCAGAAAGAATTATGGAGACTTAATGTAAATCAACACATGCAATATTCACTTTTTTTTTCTTCAGTTTTTTCCTGGTGATTTTTTGTTTTTGTTCTTATTTTTCTCTCCCAACATGATTCATATGGAAATATGTAAAAATGAATGTACATACATAAAACCAAAAAATGTTATTTTACATGTAACTGAAGAGAAAAACATCACCAAAAAGTGGTGTGATTGTACATATATAACTTATATCAGATAGTTTACCATCTCAGTGAAGGTGGAGAGAAGAAAGAGAAAAATAGAATTTGGAATTCATAACTTTAAAACATATTAAGGCTTGTTTATATGTAGTTGGGGAAAAATAAAATATTATTTTAAAAATGTGGTGATGGTGGTAGATAGAGCTGAGCAAATGAATGGACTGTGCTGAGCTATGCTACCAACACCTCATAGATATGCCCCAAATTAAAAAAGATTATGAAGTAATTCTCTGGAATGATTGAGTGATTAATATTTAAATTGATGTGTTGATGCCTTTAGTTTTTTTTTTTTACAATTCAATTATTTTCAAATTCTTCTCCCCCCATTTCACCCACCCACGCACCCACATAGAATAAGCCCACTTATAGCTGGAAAGAAAAAAAAAAGCCTCAATTCAAGTACAGAAAATCAGTCTGAACAGTCTTTTGTTGCAGAAATCAATAATGTCCCTAGCTAGCTAATGATGGGACCAGGTCACAACTTAAATTCAATGATAAAAAATGAAAGAACTTACATAAGTCAGATGCCATCCTTAAATTTCTTTTTAAACAAAGGCCGGCATTCCATCTAGCCAAACAACTGCATGAGGCTGACATGTGCTTCTTCTCTCCAGGGCTGACACTTTGAAATCTATATAGCTTATTTAATAGGAAACAAATATGTATCTGTGCAATCTGCATATCATCCAGATGATTATCATTTAAGAAATTACCAAATGCTAAAAGAAAAGAAAATCACTTTTACCCTTGCTCATTACACACATCCGTATTTAAAAATGTCATTATTCTGCTCATTTTCACTGATAAGACATGTTAATAGTTTTCCCAGCGGAAAAATTAGACAGTTCCCAAATGCCTCAATTAAGACTTAGGAAAATTAAAAGTACTTAAAAGCAGATCAAGGTCTCACTTCATAAGTAATAATAGGCTGAAGACCTAACAAGAGCATTGCTATAGTCAATGACAGATGCCAAAGTCCAATTCTCTTAGGGACAAGATGGGCTTTGGGACATTTGGTTCTTTTTGTACTTTGGCTGGTGCTAATTGGAATGGAAGAAAAAATAGCCATGCATTGATGCCTCTGAAAACTCTACCTAGTTGATCAACCGTCCAGGTTTAAATTTCCCAGAATAGCTTTGTAAGTTGTAGGGACAATGTGGTAGAAGAGAAAGAGGAAGAACCTAAAGAAGAGGAGGAGAATAAAGTTAAGTGAGAAGAGGGAGAAGGAGCAGAGGAGAAAGAAGAGGAGAGGACCTGGAGGAGGAGGGGAGGAGAAAATGAAAGAATAGGAAGAGAGGAAGGAAGAAGAGGAGAAAAAAGTGGAGAGGGAGAAAAACTTGAGGTTTCAAAAGAACTTTTACTATAAGGGCACATATTCTTCAGATGCCATTAGTAAGGAATTTTCTTTACTTATATTTATCTTACCTCTTTTTTAGACCTGTCTGATCCAGTTTTATTATTTTCCTTTTTAGATAAGTATATCTCAGTTTTGTCTTGAGATTTTTCTTCTTTATATATTCACTTTCTTGGTGTTCTCATCAGCTCTCATATGTGCAAATATTATGTCAATGAATTAAAGAAAAGGGAAAAGGGCCCATTTATATGAAAATATTTATATCAGTTCTTTTTGTGGTAGCAAAAAATTGGAAATTGAGGAGATGCCCATCAATTTAGGAATAGCTGAACAAGCTGTGGTATATGATCTTGATGGAATATTATTGTGCTATAAGAAATGATGAGCAGGATGGTTTCAGAAAAAAATCTGGGAAGTATTGTATGAACTTATGCAAAGGGAAATGGTCAGAACCAGGAGACCAATGTACAAAGTAACAAATATTATAACATAGTCATTTGTGAAGACTTATTTACTGTGTCCAAGACATTTCCAATGGCCCCATGGTGCTATCTACTTTCAGAGAGAATTAATGAACTCTAAGTGCAGATTGAAATATATTTTTCACTTTCTTTATTATTCTTGTTTTTGTATGTATATGAGTGGATGTGTATTTACTGATGCAACATGGCTAATATGGAAATATGTTTTGTATGATTTCACATGCATAATTGATACCATATTGCTTATCTTTTCAAGGGATGGGGGAAGGAAAGAAAAAAGAATTGGAACTAAATTTTTAAAAAATTCAATGCTACTTTAAATCTTAATTAAATTTAAATTTGAAATATTAATTAGGAAATATTTAATAAAAATAAAAATATCTTTAAAATATGCATGACATGAAAAAGAATCATCTCTATATTGGTACCTCTCAAATCTATATATAACCACCTAACCAACATAATGGACTTGGACTCAGAAAACTAAATTTCATAGATTGCCTCAGACACTCATTAGTGTCTGAACCTAGTGAACTTAGGATGGGTTGTGAAAGCTCTTCTTCTAGAAAATGGGTATAATAACATATACTCCATAGGGTTGTTGTAAAAATATTATGAATTAACATGTATAAAAATTTTGTATACCTTCACATGCTATATAGATGCTAAAATAAGTATACAGCTTTCATCACAGTAGTATACCTGGCCCACATTCTGCACATGAGTTACTAACCAGTCATTGGGTAAGGGACAGAGGGAGTCTTCCCATATCCTATACCATATCTCATAGGTCAACCAATGCCAGTTAAATTGTGCTTGACCAAGAACTGGTACATTATTCTTTTATCTCAGTGTTCAGCTTAGACACTGCTCCATTCACTCAGAATTCTTCCCTTCAGTAAGTAGATAGCAGACTCAGCTAGTCTACAAGGGGAGAGTCCAAATTTTTATTTAGCATTTCTATGGAACAGAACTTACAAAGTGTTCTCAAAACCTTACTTGTTAATGACTCCTCCTAACAACAACTCTATGAGGTAGGCTGATATTTTTCTTTCCCTCAGCCTTGGACTATCTCCATCCAGCCGGCTGAGCAAATTCCAGTGGTTCCAGGCCACGAGGCAGAATTTCCAGGGGTGGCTGACCAAGCGGCCAGGCAGATACAAGCTACATGGGTCTGTCACTGATTATACATAAGACCATACACAGATTAGAAGACCCAAACAGACAAGTGAAAGGAAAGGGCAGTGATAGGAAAGAGGTAAGATAACCTTCATGTATCTATGTCTTTGGATCTGAAAAGCCATTGGTCCTAATCAGCTTAAGGAGATGCTTCTTTACATTTTTTTAAACCATTAGTCTTAAAACATTACCCCCACCCCTATTTTGTTTAGCCAAAGTCTAGAGATCAGTAGTTGGCTCAGACAGAGAATTTGACTTACAAAGCATGGTTTAAAAAGAACTGAAGAGTCCTTCATACGTTGGAAACTATTGAGAAAGGAAAGAAAGATTCCCAGTGAGAAAAAATGCAAAAAGAAAATACTGGAACAGAGGCTTTCCATAAATTGAAAATGTTTGCATTTGCTGAAGTCTGTGAGACTTTGCAGAGTGACAGATCATTGAGCACTGTTTGTTCTCAAGAAGAAGAGAGGAGGAGGGAAGATAGCCTCCAAAGAATCCCATATGGTAATATTGTAATTCTGGTGAAATTTGGACAATTCTAGCAGCCCCATTGGCAAACATCTCTTAGGGCAACAACAAAAAGGGACCAAAGACAGAGCTGAAATATTTACTTTCAAATTTGAATTCCCAAAGTGTTCTTCAAAAGAAAAACATAGTAAGTTAGACATACTATTCTTCTTTGTTGATAGGTTATGTGACCTATCTAAGATTATTTTGGTGATGTATAAGAAGCAGAATTTGAACACAGGTCCTTTTAGTCATTGTGGCATGCAGGATTATAGAAAGCTATACTGGCAGACCACAAGGAAAGACTGAGTATGGAGCTATACAGAAGGTCTGACCAGCAGATGATGAATGTTTTGACCATTAAAATGTAAATAGATATGTGTGTATACATACACATACACACAAACATTTAAACATATATGTATGTGTATATATATATACATATATACCAATACATATATACATACATATATACCAATACATATACATTTATATAAATGTATATGTATTGGTATATATGTATGCCAGTTCTGAATTGTGTGACTGCTTCACCTTCCAAGTTGACAATGGTAGATTTAGTAGAAAAGAAGGCTAGCTGTGCTAAGAATGACATTTTTAGATTATTAGTCATTATTTAATTGTTGGTACTCTTAATCTAGAATCTTTCTCCAAAAATCAATTAGTTTATAAGACCATGAGAGGACTTAAATCATATCTTGAAAAAATAACTCTTGCATTCTTGCTGTAAATGAAACCAAATGATAGAAACAAGTTGGAATTAAAAAGAAAGATATTCACAAATTCCCTTCTGTTGTTTGCATCAGGCAAACAAAAGAAACAATATTCCATAGGATACTTGATCATCCTATTTGACAAAGCTCATTATGAGTGTGAAGTAGATCATTGGAAAGATAACTGCAACTTATGTGTCAAGAGCCATTAGAGAGGATAAAGCATAGATGTCCTATGAACTTCTCAATTAAAATAATCTGGATCTATGAACTGTTTTTTCTTTTTTTTTAATCTCCTATAATTTATTTTAATTTTATTTTATTTCCCCCAACTACATGTAAAAACAGTTTTAATATTTGTCTTTTAAACAATGAGTTCCATATTATTGTTCTGTAAGAAATGACAGCAGAATGAATACAGAGAGGATTGGTGAGACTTACATAAACTGATGCTAAGTGAAATGAGCAGAACCAGGAGATCATTATATACCTCAACAATGATACTGTATGAGGATGTATTCTGATGGAAGTGGATTTCTTCAACAAAGAACTCTAACTCAGTTTCAATTGATCAAGGATGGACAGAAGCAGCTACACCCAAAGAAAGAACATTGGGAAATGAATGTAAACTGCTTGCATTTTTGTTTCTCTTCCCGGGTTATTTATACCTTCTGAACCCAATTCTCTCTGTGCAACAAGAGAACTGTTCGGTTATGCACACATATATTCTATCTAGGATATACTGTAACCTATTTAACATGTATAGGACTGCTTGCCATCTGGGGGAGGGAGTGGAGGGAGGGAGGGAGGGGAAAAATCGACACAGAAGCGAGTGCAAGGGATAATGTTGTAAAAAATTACCCTGACATGGGTTCTGTCAATAAAAAGTTATTTTAAAAATAAATAAACAATGAGTTCCAGATTTCTTTCCCTTTCTCCTTTCCCATCCAGCTTCTATTGAGAAGGCAACATAGGTTATACATAAGCAGTCATACAAAACACTGTGTGATCTTAAAAAAAAACCATTCTGATAACTATATTTTAGTGCAATTAGTTTCCTTTGTAATTCTATGTATTTTGTTTTATTCATTTGAAAACATACTTCTTATAAGGGGTTCATAGGCCTTATCAGATTACCAGAAAGGTCTATGACACACAAAATAAGATTAAGAACCACTGGTCTAAATAGACTCAACATCTACTTTGATCCATTGTGACTTCAAAAATGTACACTTAGTATTTGGAAAGTATGGTTAAAAAATGACAGGAGTCCAAATCTTTTTAAATTCTCAGTAAACTCATGCCTATAAGCCATTAATACTTTCTTTAATAAAATATTCATAAGGTTTTGAAAGCTAGGCAACAGTCAGCATGGATTTATTAAATAGCTACTATATGCTAAGTGGTATGTTTGTTAAATATGGGAAAATGCAAAGAAAAGCAAAAAGAAAACTAAACAACAAAAAGTAGTCCTTGTCTGGAGGAATGACATATACATAGGAACATAGGGACATAATTCTTTCAGAAAGTGATATTTGAGCAGAATTTCAAAGAAAATCAGAGAAATTAAAACAGAGAAGTGAGAAGGAAGAACATTCTAGGCATGGGTATATTCACTGCAAAGATAAGGAAAAGAAAGATAGAGTGTCAAGTGTGACCCTCTGAATTATAAAGTACTTAGGAGAACGTGATGAATGAGGTGAGTACTGAATGGTATCATACAAATGAAGTCAATTTTATTTTTAAGAAACAGCCATTGTGGGGCAGCTAGGTGGCACAGTGGATAGAGTACCAGCCCTGAAGTCAAGAGGACCTGAGTTCAAATCTGCCCTCAGACACACTTCCTAGCTGTGTGACTCTGGTTAAATCACTTAACTCTGAATGCCTCAGCAAAAAAAAGACAAGAAACAGCCATCATTTCAAAATCAGGATTCTGCATGCAGTTGGCTTATTGACTTTTAGAACGTCAAACTAGAATAAAGGATAAAGGTAGAGTGCCTGAACTCTGAAAAGGTATACTTGAATCAAGGACAGCAGGATACTTATAGTTAAGCACCTTCTCAGTGTGAGATGGTTATCTAAACATTTACTTAATGTGATATGGTGATGCAATGGGTGCACATGATCAGTTGCTATAATGATGTAATTGTACTGACATATTTAAGGGCTGAGAAGACACAGAAGAGTCTCTCAGCCACAGACAGAAGAGGCTTTCATCCATAAACACAGAGAACTCTCTCAGGCACAGACACAAAGGACTGTCTCACATAAAGATAAAATGTTATTTGATTCAATTAGAACAGCTTCAATTTTATCATTTTTTAAATAACTTTTTATTGACATATCATATACATGCATAATTTTTTACAACATTATCCCTTGTACTCACTTCTCTTCTGACTTTTTCCTTTCCTCCCTCCACCCCCTCCTCTAGATGGCAGGCAGTCTTATACATGTTAAATATGTTATAGTGTATCCTAGATATAATATATGTGTGCAGAACCATACAGTTCTCTTGTTGCACAAGAAGAATTGGATTCAGAAAGTAAAAATAACCTGGGAAGAAAACAAAAATGCAAGTACTCCACATTCATTTCCCAGTGTTCCTTCTCTGGGTGTAGCTGATTCTGCACATCATTGATCAATTGGAACTGAATTATATCTTCTCTTTGCCCAAGATATCCACTTCCATCAGAATACATCCTCATACAGTATTGTTGTTGAAATGTATAATGATCTCCTGGTTCTGCTCATTTCACTCAGCATCAGTTCATGTCTCTCCAAGCCTCTCTGTATTCATTCTGCTGGTCATTTCTTACAGAATAATAATATTCCATAACATTCATATACCACAATTTACCCAACCATTCTCCAATTGATGAGCATCCATTCATTTTCCAGTTTCTAGCCACTACAAAAAGGACTGTCACAAACATTTTGGCATATACAGGTCACTTTCCCCTCTTTAGTATCTCTTTGGGATATAAACCCAGTAGTAACACTTCTGGATCAAAGGGTATGCACACTTTGATAACTTTGGGGGTATAATTCCATATTGCTCTCCAGAATGGTTGGATTCATTCACAATTCCACCAACAATACATCAGTGTCCCAGTTTTCCCACATCCCCTCCAACATTCATCATTATTTTTTCCTGTCATCTTAGCCAATCTGACAGTTGTGTTGTGGTATCTCAGAATTGTCTTAATTTGCATTTCTCTGATCAATAGTGATTTGGAACACTCTTTCAACTGAGTAGAAATAGTTTCAATTTCTTCATCTGAGAATTGTCTGTTTATATCCTTTGACCATTTACCAATTGGAGAAAGGCTTGATTTCTTATAAATTAGAGTCAATTCTCTATATATTTTGGAAATGAGGCCTTTATCAGAAACTTTGACTGTAAAAATGTTTTCCCAGTTTATTGTTTCCCTTCTAATCTTGTCTGCATTAGTTTTGTTTGTACAAAAACTTTTCAATTTGATATGATCAAAATTTTCTATTTTGTAGTCAATAATGATCTCTAGTTCTTCTTTGGTCATAAATTCCTTCCTCTTCCACAGGTCTTAGAGGTAAACTATCCTATGCTCTTCCAATTTATTTATAATCTCATTCTTTATGCCTAAATCATGAAACTATTTTAATCTTATCTTGGTATATGGTGTTAAGTGTAGGTACATGCCTAATTTCTGCCATACTAATTTCCAGTTTTCCCAGCAATTTTTGTCAAATAGTGAATTCTTATCCCAAAAGTTGGGATCTTTGGGTTTGTCAAACACTAGATTGCTATAGTTATTGACAATTTTGCCTGTGGACCTAACCTATTCCATTGATCAACGAATCTATTTCTTAGCCAATACCAAATGGTTTTAGTGACCACTGCTTTATAATATAATTTTAGATCAGGTATAGTTAGGTTGCTTTCATTTTTTTTTTATTAATTCCCTTGAAATTCTTGACCTTTTGTTTCTCCATATGAATTTTATTATTTTTTCTAGGCCATTAAAATAGTTTCTTGGGAGTGTGATTGGTATAGCACTAAATGGATAGATTAGTTTAGGGAGTGCTGTTATCTTTATTATATTTGCTCAGTCTATCCAAGAGCACTTAATGTTTTTCCAATTATTTAAATCTGACTTTATTTGTGTGGAAAGTGTTTTCTAATTTTGCTCATATAATTCCTGACTTTCCTTTGCTAGATAGATTCCCAAAAATTTTATGCTATCGACAGTTATTTTGAATAGAACTTCTCTTTTTATCTCTTGTTATTGGATTTTGTTAGTGATGTATAGAAATGTTGATGATTTACATGGATTTATTTTGTATCCTGCAACTTTGCTAAAGTTATGGATTTCTAATAGTTTTTAGTAGATTCTTTGGGGTTTTCTAAGTATACCATCATATCATCTGCAAAGAATGATAATTTGGTTTCCTCATTACCTATTCTAATTCCTTTAATCTCTTTCTCAACTTTTATTGCTGAGGCTAGCATTTCTAATACATTATTGAATAGTAATGGTGATAGTGGGCAACTTAGTGGGAATGGTTACAGTTTATCTTCATTACATATGATACTTACTGATGGTTTTTAAAGAGATGCTACTGACTGTTTTAAGGAAAAGTCCATTTATTCCTATACTCTCAGGTGTTTTTAATAGGAATGGATGCTGGATTTTATCAAATGCTTTTTCTGCATCTATTGATATGATCATATGGTTTTTGTCAATTTGGTTATTGATAATGTCAGTTATGCTAATAGTTTTCCTAATATTGAACTAGTTCTGCATTCCTGGTATAAATCCTACTTGGTCATAGTGTATTATCTTGGTGATGATTTTCTGTAATCTTTTTGCTAATATGTTATTTAAGATTTTAGCATCAATATTCATTAGGGAGATTGGTCTATAATTTTCTTTCTCTGTTTTCAATCTACCTGGTTTAGGTATCAGTACTGTGTCTGTGTCATAAAAGAAATTTGGTGGGACTCCTTCAACGCCTATTTTTTCAAATAGTTTATATAGCATTGTAGTTAATTGTTCTTTAAATGTGTGGTAGAATTCACATGTAAATCCATCTGGTCCTGGTGATTTTTTCTTAGGAAGTTGATTAATAGCTTGTTCTATTTCTTTTTCTAAGATCAGACTGTTTAACCAATTTATTTCTTCCTCTGTTAATCTGGGCAAGCTGTATTTTTGAAGATATTCTTTCATTTCATTTAAGTTATCAAATTTATTAGCATAAAGTTGAGCAAAGAAACTCCTAATTATTGCTCTAATTTCTTCTTCATTAGTGGGGAGTTCTCCCTTTTCATTTTTAAGACTAACAATTTGATTTTCCTGTTTATTTTTTTAAATCAGATTTACTAAGGGGTTTATCTATTTTGTTGGTTTTTTCATAGAACCAACTCTTAGTTTTATTAATTAATTTTACTTTCAATTTTATTAATCTCTTATTTTTAGAATTTCAAGTTTAGTCTTTGACTGGGAGTTTTTAATTTGTTCCTTTTCTAGCATTTTTAATTGCAAGGCTAATTCATTGACCTCTTTCTTTATTTTACGCAAGGAGGCCTCTAAAGATATAAAATTTCCCTTTATTACTGCTTTGGCTGCATCCCACACATTTTGGTATGATGTTTCATTATTGGCATTTTCTTGGGTGAAGTTATTATTTATGTCTATGATTTGCTGTTTCACCCAAGCATTCTTTAGTATGAGATTATTCAGTTTTCAATTATTTTTTGGTCTATTTTCCCCTGGCTTTTTATTGATGTAATTTTCATTGCATTATGGTCTGAAAAGGATGCATTTACTATTTTTCCTTACTGCATTTGAATTTGAGGTTTTTATGTCCTAATATATGGTCAATTTTTGTATAGGTTCCATGAACTGCTGAGAAGAAAGTGTACTCCTTTCTGTCTCCATTTAGTTTTCTCCAAAGAGCTATCATATCTAACTTTTCTAGTATTCTATTTAGCTCTTTCACTTCTTTCTTATTTATTTTGTGATTTGATTTATCTAATTCTGAAAGTGCAAGGTTGAGATTTCCCACTATTATAGTTTTGTTGTTTATTTCTTCTTGCAGCTCTTTTAATTTATCTTTTAAGGATTTAGATGCTACACCACCTGGTGCATATATGTTTAATATTGATATTGTTTCATTATCTATGCTACCCTTTAGCAAGAGATAGTGCCCTTCCTTATCTCTTTTAATTAGATCAATTTTTGCTTTTGCTTGATCTCAGATCAGGATGGCTACTCCATACTGCATGATACTTCCCCTGCAGCATAGTAGATACTGCTCCAGCCTTTTACCTTTACTCTGTATGTATCATCCTGCTTCAAGTATGTTTCCTGTAAACAACATATTGTAGGATTCTGGCTTTTAATCCAGTCTTCTAACCACTTCCTCTTTATGGGGGAGTTTACCCCATTCACATTTATGGTTAAAATTACTAATTCTGTATTACTTGACATCTTGTCAACTTCTGCTTATGCTTTTCTCCCTTCCCAGTATTTAAACTTGTGAGAACCACTTGCTTCTCACAGCCCTCCCTTTTTAGTATCCCTCCCCCACGTTAGAGTCCCCCCCCCCTTCTTACCTCTTTTCCTCACAATTTCTGTATTCCCTTCCACTTAGCTTACGCCTTCCCTTTTCAATTTTCCCCTCCCACTTTTCAAATGAGGTGGGGGAAGTTTCACTGTAAATCGAATATGTCTAATATTTTTCTCTTTAAGCCCATTCTGATGAAAGTAAGATACACACTATGTTCATTCCCCTCCATTCTTACTCTGAGATATAATAGGTTTCCTTTGCCTCTTCATGAGATGTAGTACCCCCATTTTACCTTTTTCTGGTACAATTTCCTTTCAACCTCTAGTTTCTAGAACAAATTATACATGTGTTCTTTATATATCTTTATAACAGAAATATAGTTCCCAAAATTTCTTTTTACCTTTTTAGGTTTCTCTTGTGTCCTATATTTGGAGATCAAACTTTTTGTTTAGTTCCAGTTTTTTCATCAGAAATAGATGAAATTCACCTATTTCACTGAATGTCCATCTTCTTCCCTGGGGGAAAAATGCTCTTTTTGGCTGGGTAAGTTATTCTTGGCTGCATACCAAATTCCTTAGCTTTTTGGAATATCAGATTCCAGGCCCTTAGATCCTTTAATATAGATGCTGCTAGATCCTGAGTAATCCTTATTGTGGCTCCTCTATATTTGAATTGATTTTCCCTTGTAGCACCTTGTAGTATTTTTCCCTTGGAATTTATATCACAATATTTCTTGGAGTTTTGATTTTAGGGCCCCTTTCAGTAGGTGATCAATGAATTCTTTCAATGTCTATTTTACCCTTTGTTTCTATAACATCTAGGCAGTTCTCTTTGATAATTTCCTGAAAAATAGTGTCCAGGCTCTTTTTTTCATCATATTTTTCAGGAAGTCCAATAATTCTCAGATTATCTCTCCTAGATCTATTTTCCAGGTCTGTTGTTTTCCCAAGAAGATATTTGACATTTTTTCCATTGTTTCTTTCTTTCTTTCTTTCTTTTTGTTTTTGCTTGACTGATTCTTGGTGTCTCCTCAATTCATTCAATTCCATTTGTTCATAATAAATTATTTTCTTCACTCACTTTTTAAATATCTTTTTATAGTTGTCCAATTGAATTTTTAAGTGAGTTGTTTTGTTCTATGGAATTTTTTTTCCATTTCTCCAATTTTATTTTTTAGAGAGCTATTTTCTTTTTCCAATTCACTAATTCTGTTTTCATTGGAATTGTTTACCTTTTCCAATTTCCAATTCACTAATTTTCTTTTTCAAGGATTTAATTTCTTTATCCATTCTATCTTGAAATGAGTTGGCTGACTTATCCAGACTCTCTTGCCAAGCTTCCCTTTCCTTTTCCCAATTTTCTTCTATCTCTTGTGAGAACCTTTTGCCTGTAGAGGAAGCTTGGGACAATTTCCCTTGGCCCTAAAAGCATATCTCAACCTTTAAAAATGAGAAAAAAAGCAAAAAGAGCATCTCAAATCCTGAGGACAGTAAAGGCAAAATGTCTTCAAATGAAGCCTCAAAGGGTGATATGAGTTGCTCTCCAACTCAAAAAACTCTCTTGGAAGGATTCAAAAAGGATCTTAAGAGAGAGAAAAAAAGAAAAATGGGGGAAAGAATTGAGAGCTTTGGAAAAGGAAATACAGAAATTGTCTGAAAAAAATTGCTTCTTTAAAAAAAGATTTGGTGAAAAGGAAAAAGAAAATAATTCCTTAAAAAATAGATTTGACAAAATGGAAAAAAAAACCCAACTCTTTGAAAAACAGAATGGGTGAAATGGAACCTGAGAACAACTCCTTAAAAAATAAAACTGGTGAAATGGGAAAAAATCCAGTGAAAAAATAATTCATTTAAAGGTTCAATTGCCAAATGCAAAAGAAGGTTTAAAAAAACTAACTGAAGAAAATAATTCACTAAAAATTAGAATTGAACAAATGGAAGTGAATGACTCAATGAGACATCAAAAATTAGTCAAACAAAACCAAAATAGCAAACAAACAACAACAACAACAACAGCAACAACAAAAACAAAAACAAAAACAAAAACAAAAAATCAGAAGAAAATGTTCATCAGAAAAACAAAAAACTGACCTGGAAAACATATCCATGAGAGACAATTTAAGAATTATTGGACCACCTGAAAACACAATGAACAATAATGGGAAAAAAAGAGTCTAGACAACATCTTTCAAGAATTCATCAAGGAAAACTACCCTGATGTTCTAGAACCAGAAGGTAAAATAGCCATTGAAAGAATCCCTCGATCATTTCCTAAAAGAGACTCCAAAATGAAAACTCCAAGGAATCATGTAGCTAAATTTCAGAATTATCAGATCAAGTGCAAGCAACCAGAAAGAAAAAAATTCAAATATCAAGGAACCACTATCAGAATTATCCAGGACCTAGCAATTTCCACTTTAAAGAATCGAAGGACCTGGAATATGATATTCTGGAGGGCAAAGGAACTTAGATTTCAGCTAAGTATCAATTATCCAGTTAAATTAAGCATTATCTTTCAGAGGAAAAGATGGACATTCAATTTGGACTTTTATTTTGGATGAAAAGAACAGAATTGAACAGAAAATTTTATCTTCAAATACAGAACTCCAGAGAAACTTAAAAAGATAAAAAGGGAAGAAAAAACATTAAAATGTTTATGTTCCTAATAGGAAGATGATGTTTTTAACTCTTGAGAATGGTATCTTTGTTAGGGATATACTTAGTGGGTATAGATATAATTTGATTTTATTTTAATGATATAAAAAAGGAACTAGGAGTAGAAAAAGGATTATACTGAAAGGAAAGGAATAAATTACAACACATGAAGAGCCAAAAAAGACCTATTACAATTGAGGGAAAGAAGGAAAGGGAATGAGCATTGTGTGAACCTTAATCTCTTCTGATTTGGCTCAATGAAAGAATATCAGATATATTTAGTTTGATATAGAAACTTGTTTCATTCTATAGGGAAGTAGGAGGAGAAAGGAGAAAGGAATGGGGGATACTATTAAGAAGAGAGAGCAGAAGTAGAAGGGGAAAGAAATAAGAAAAAGCAGAGGGGCTGTAAAAGGGGAGGGCTATTTGAAGGAGATGGTGGTTAGAAGCAAAACACTGGGATGGAGGGAAAAGGGGAAAGGAAAGAGAGAAGTATAATTTGGGGAAAATAAGATGGTAGGAAATACAGAGTTGATCATTTTAACTGTGAATGTGAATGGCTTGAACTCTCCCATAAAACAGAAATAGATAGCAGACTGGATCAAAAGTCAGAATTCTACAATATGTTGTTTACAAAAAAAAACATATTTAAAGCAGAATGATACATACAGAAAAAGGTAGAAAGCTGGAGCAAAATCTATTATGCTTCAGCTAAAAAAATAATCAGGGGCAATTATTTTAATCTAAAATCAAACAAAAGCAAAAATAGATCTAATTAAAAGAGATAAAGAAGGAAACTAACAATAATTTCCTTCTTTATCTCTTTTAATTAGATCTATTTTATTTAGATCTATCAATACTAAACATATATGCACCAAGTAGCATAGCATCCGAATTCCTAGAGAAGTTAAGAGAACTGCAAGAAGAAACAGAAAAATACTTAATTTGAAGAACAAAGGCAGTAGAAATCATAGATTTAGAGATGCAAGAGGCCTTCAAGGCCATCCATTCCAACATGTACAGTGGAAAAAACTGAGGACCATAAGGTTAAAGTGACTTTCCCAGGTTCTCACTAAGGAATAAGGCCACAATTTGAAGCCATTTTTCTTTTGACTCTACATCTAGCATTCTTTCCACCACATCACACTGCCATCTACTAATATGGGATTCCTACATAAGAATACCTACTTATTAAGCAGGTCCTTTGGCCAGATAAAACACAAAACCTTTCTCATGGCGCTTCTCTGCCTGAAAAGCAATTACTTTAGAAAGTTCCAATTTCTGACAGTAATAATCCTATTTTATTAAGTTTATGGGACCCAGAACTCCTAATTCCTCATCTATTGCTCCAATGATAGACAAGCCAGGCTCCATTTATAAGACAAAACCATCAAAAGGAATAAGAAAATTCCTTTTTTAATTGAATGCAGATTGCTGCTGAAGAAAGAGCTATAATTTCAGCAGAAAAAAAAGGGGGGGGGGGCGCAAGACTATCCTATCCAAAATGCCTGAAAAGGAAAAGTTTTAATCAGACTTCTTTACATTTAGGAAATTTCAACACCACTCCCCTTTCTCCTTCCTACCTCTGCCACTTCCCCCCATCCCAGCAAAGAAAAATAAAATAAAATAAAAAAAGAAATTAAAGTACTTTTATGTGAATGTATTTCAGACATGAAATAATTTAACTCAGAAGTAGACAATGAGATACTGTGTTTGTGTTGTACTATGTTTTTGTTTTTTATTTTTCCACTTAAGATTGTAAGGTTAATTCTTTTAAACAGTCCATTTTGAGAGCTAATCCTTTCTCTTAGGTAACTATAAATTCAAAAAACCTAGGTTTCCAAACCTGGTGATATGAACCTAAGAGCCCAGGAGTCCCCATTTTTTCTTAGAAAAGATTTGATTGAACTGATCAGAGAGATATTGTTTCAACATTATTTAGATAGCACCCTAATCACTCCCTATTATAATCAAGGCCCAGAAAATTTTGTGTAAATGAATATTTTAACATAGTTGATTAAACACACTGCCCTTTTTGGTTTTAAATACACAGGGGGACTCACTTCAAATCATAAAATGTTAAAGCTAGAAAGGACCTGAAAGATCATGCAGCTTAGGGATTCTTAATTTTTGGCAGTTTGATGAAATAAAATCCATAGGATTATAATTATATTGAAATGAAGTTATCAAAATATCTTTTTTTTTTTTAAGTTCATGAACCCTAGGTTAAGAACCTCTGATCTAGTCTTCCTGGCATCGTTTTATGTTTTACAGGTGTGAAAATTAGGTCTAGAAAGGCTACAATTTGCTCAATTAGACAGTGAATGATGTCATAGTCAAATGTCCTGACTCTCATTCTAGGACTTTCCAAAGTCCAAAGTTCAATACCAAACTACCTTTCTTTAAAGAAAGTCAATTTGCATCTGTAACAGGATGACATTCATGAGATGGCTGTTTAGGGGCAATTTGGTACAAATTAAGAATGGCATGACAAGTTCTGTTGCCAAAGCCTCAAAAAAAGGTATTTTTGATTCTTATAGGACAATGATTTTAATATCATTTTAATCAAAACTTTTGGAAAACATACTTTAGTTTGGGAATTTTAACACTAAACCAAGTAGATGAGAGTAGAACATCCACAGAGAATGCCAAAATCCAAGTAAAGAGCAAGAGAGTTTGTGTTTGGGATGGAATGGAACAGCTGAAAGTTCCTGGAAGTTTTTATTCTAAATTAATGGAATCAGAGTGAGTTAAAAGGCTTCTAATCAAACTTTGCAAAAAACATATATGACTAGTTTAAATAATTATGGCTTCTACTAATTAAAAGTTTAGTGAAAAAAGGCACTAAACTCACCTATTTTTTCTTTAATATTTTGCAATAAAAGTTCTATTTAAAATTGATGAGGTCTAGATATGGGGTACCTAAATAAAATTAGGGTTTAATTGAGGTTAGGGGCAGGTTTGGGGTACAGGGAGTCAAATAGAGCTCCCTTGCAACCACATTGGATTTGGTGCAAGGATACAGAGTTAAATTAGGTCTAGTAATGGCTCAAGAGTCCCCTGTAAAGGAATTTACAGTCCCAAAAAGCTAGATTGATAAAAGAGGTTTATTATGGGGTTTGGAAATAAGGTTAAAGTCTAGTTAAGGAAATAGGTGAGGATAAAGAGATAAGAGGACACTGGAAACATGGATCCAGGGCATAGAGGGTCCTTGGCAGTGCAGCATGTTTGGAGCCTCTGCAAAGAGAGGGCTCCAGTTTGATTCTTTTATAAGGAGAGATTTAGCTAAAGGGACCTGTGGGTAGAATCCC
The DNA here is from genome assembly GCF_902635505.1 of Sarcophilus harrisii. Lineage (NCBI taxonomy): Eukaryota > Metazoa > Chordata > Mammalia > Dasyuromorphia > Dasyuridae > Sarcophilus > Sarcophilus harrisii. The sequence goes on from NC_045426.1 coordinate 347,405,405, forward strand.
AAGTTGCCTCCTTTTGGCTTTCAGTGAGGGCTTGAGTTTGTTTGGTGGGGGTTGGGAAACCTGAGTAGATCATTAGAATGGGGGCTGGAACAGCCCAAGTTGGCTCAGATCCAGGTTGGGGGCTGAAAGAGGCCTGGATCTTCTATTGGGATTCAAAGAGGTACTTTTGACCAGGATTTGTAAATCAAAATGTCCTAGCTTCCTGGATTGATAATACATCAACTAGGAGGGTTTGGGAATCAGAAATAAATCAATTCTTAAAGGGACCACAACCCGCATTAAAATGCAATTACTTAAGGAGGTCAAGGCTATTAATTTGATATGTTTAAACAAGATTACATCCTAAAAATTAGAATGATTATATCCAAATACATGTTAACTCTTTATTTTGATTAACTATAACTTTAAGAAGTCTAGAAATTCAGACCATAAGGCTATGATGCCGGGCCTATCATGTCTTTTCCACTCTACTTTTTTTCTATCAATGACTATCTTGACTTAACTCATGCTGTCCTTCTCAGATTTTGCACTTCTACCATCTCCCCAACTCTAGAATGTATGGGGTATTCAGAGAGAACTTGTACTTGTGGTGAGAGGCTTCGTTGAGAGTCTTTTCAGGGCTTCTTAATTTACCTTTGGTGAACACTTGTTACCCAAATCTCACCTGAGGCTCCAAGAAACAATAGCATGAGCAGCAGGTACATCCCAGTAAAACCACCTTGGTAGACTTTACCTGAAAGGCCTCAAACTTATCAGTAAATTGGGGAGATGTTTATCCCATTCATGTGATGATTTCCCCCATTGGAATGAGTAAATGAGAACAATTTGTTCCTCTGAAGTAGCTGCTGTGGAGCACTTCAAACTTGCTGAAGTATCAAAGACACCAAAGTCATTAACTGAATCCTGGGTCATTGCCATTCATTGTGATTTGCCATTGGACTTCAATGACTAGAGAAAGCAAGGCTGAGGATTCATACAGCTGTTCCCCACTTAAACCCAACTGATGCACTAGTCAAGACATCTTCCCATAAAATGATTGGCCCTCTTTGAAAAGGTGGAATAAACAATAAAAACCATTCTATCTTTAGAGTTACTTCATCCTAATCTCCCTGCCAATTCCTCTTAGTCTTGGCTTGAGGGTGGGAGGAATGCTGAATGATTAAGGTAATAGAGAAGGAAAAGGGTGGAACCTTCTTTCTGGATGACAATTGAATTCCTAGATTTTCATTGGTAATCCCTAATTTACAATTAAAGACTGAAAGATTGTGCTCTCTTCTGTATCGCATCAGCTTCTAGTTGAGCTTATACATTCTCTTCTATTGATGTCTCCTAACTGACTTTTGAGAGAACTAAACATAATACATTCATCATACAGATTCCAGACAAGATTCTTCTTCAGAACATTTCCATTCCTCTTTTTAGTGTCCCTTTCTCTATTTGCTTCATCCCCAAGCAGACACTAAGAAACCTCATAATGTCCCAAAGCTTTTTCATTGTCAGTAACTCCACTACCTCCCCCCAAATCAATTCTTTAAACCTGTTCCTTCTCCTTTGTTTTATTCTTTTAAAAACTAATCCATTTTCATAGGACCTCCACATATGGTTGATAACAATGAATATAAATGACAATTAAGTAAAGGAATTCTCAATTAATATGCTAGTTGTTTCCTTTCCAGTTGATAGAATATTTTAACCTGACAATTACTATTTAAATTAATATTAGAATTAAATTTTAAATTAAATAAAAAATTAAATTTAATTAATTTTTAAAATCCTCTCAACTTTGTGAAACAAGTAAAACAGGTGATTCTCATTCCCCCACCTCCAACCCGATTTTATATTTGAATGATTTGTGATTTCATTAGCATTGGGAGCCTCCTAAAATAGTCAAATCTGTGCTTTAAGAAGAACAATTTGGCAGTTGTATGAAGAAAGATCTGAGGCTAGGAGACTGATTAAGAGGTTGTTGTCATAGTTCAAGTGAGAAATGAGGAAGGTCTAAAATGGGGTTTAGGCTCTGGAAATAGAGAAAAGGGGATGAAGATGAGAGGTATGCTAGAAGTAAACTTAATGAAACTTTGAAACTGATTGGATATGGTTGCTAAGTAAGAATAGGAATTCTAAGGTTGTGAACTTAGGTGAGTGGAAGACTGACAGTACCCTAGAGGTAAACAGGGAAATTAAGAAGAGTGGGTTAGGGGAGGATGAGGAAGATGTGACAATTCTAAAGATGCCTATGGAACATCCAGATTGAAATATCTAAAAGATAGATGGTTGTTGTTTGAAACAAAGAGGGCCAATAGAGGGTGATATCTTTACTTGCAAGTGAATTGGATTTAATTGAGCCAGAGTTGTGCAGAGTTATCAGTCCACCTTTCTCCTACAGAATCATCAAAATCCAGTGGCATGATATAGAACAGGTGTAGTGGTAGGTCTGGGTGTAGTGGTAGGCCTTTGGCTTTTTAAGCTAAGGTCCTTCGCATATCTCAGTTTGTCATCCACTCAGTGTTTAAAGATTAGAAAAGAATTGAGGCAAAAGATGTCCCAGTTTGCCTTCACAAAAGAATCAGTCTGGGATGGAAAATCCTGAATGTTTCTGGCAGAACAGAAACAACTGATATTTATATTCAATCTGAGCCATCAAACTCAAACAATTAGTAGTGAGGCAGGACTGAATCTCAGGAGTAAGATTAGGGATTTATATATAGATTTGTGAGCTTCTCAGGAAGAAAGGAAACAAAAATTTACTAAGCACTACTAGCCAATTAATGCATTAATAATTTATCAAATATCTTATTTAATCTTCACAGTAACTAGAAGGCATGTGGAATTATTGTTCTCATTTTATAGATGAGAAAACTGAGGCAAAAGTTAAGTGGCTTATACTCATTTACGTGACTTAACTCACACAAATAGTATCTAAGGCTAGATTTGAACTCAGGGCATGTGATTCTAGACACTCCATTCAGTGCACACCTATTCTTCCATCATAAAGGTGATCATTGAATACATGATAATGAATGAGACCATCAAGTAGGAAAATATGAAAATGAGAGAATGAGAAGGAAGGTAGTCAAATAGGAAGGAGGAGAATCAGGAGGAGAATCAAGATGAGAAATGTTATGAAAACCCAGAGGGAAGAGATTATTCTGAGGGAAAAGAATGTCTTTGATTTCAAATGACACAAAGGCCAAAGCCAGATTTGGGAGAGTTGAGAAGTAAATAAAAGGCTATGAAATAGAAGCAAAGAGCATAGTTAACCTTTCCTAAGAGTCTCTAGGAGGAGAGAAGTGTAATATGAGAAGTCTTTAAAGATGAGAAGTTTTTAAAAGACCTGAGCATGCTTGTAGGTAATATAGGAGAGAATAGCCAATTGGAAAGATTGATGCTAGAGAGAAAGTAGATAATAAAAGAAAAATCTGTCAGAGGAGGTAATAGGAAATGAATCAAGCATATATTCAAAAGAGTTGGCCTTGGGGAAAAGAATCTCTTCTTTACCAGAAACTAGAACAAAGAAGGAGAGAGAGGAAATGACTTCTAATGATTTAATATATATAATAGGAAACAAGAAGGAGCTCATGGTAAGTTCACTCTAATTTTGATTAAAGTATAACATGAGGTTCTCTGATGAGAGAGAGGGGCTGGGGAAAATGGCATGGGATGCAGGAATAGAGACATTTTACAACAACTACTATAGAGAATATGATAAAGTCTTTTAAGGTGAGAGTAAAAGGATGTCCTTTTGGCAGTGAGAATCCAATTGGTATTAGATAACAAAACTGTAGTGAACTCAATATGGCTGAAAGCCATTTCATATAGTCATATTTATAATATATATATATATATAGATAGATAATATCTATTATGTACCAAGGGCTCATTATACAAATTTTTTAAAGGACAGTCTCTATCCTCAAGGAACTTCCAATCTAATGGGAAGACAATATGCAAAAGGAAGCTGTAAAATAAGAGAGGAGGATGGGAAGAAGTACTCAGAGAGTACAAGGGCATGATGATGGTGGAGATGAATCCAAGCAGTGAAGCTGGTGGAAAAAGAAAAGTTGGATGGACCAACTATTTAAATGGAGGTTTTTGGAGGAGATTTTTGCTTGGTTCTCCATCTCTCCAATCAAAAGGGCAGAGACAATTCAAACTACTGATAAGGAGTGAGTACCAATGCTGATGAAATCCCAGAATAAGAAACTGGTGATGAACTTTTTTTTCTTTGGGGGAAGAGAGTTGAAGTGGAAGGAATATGATGTTGGTGGAGTTGAATCTTCACAAATGAACTTGTCATATGATGCTGTCAAGTCCAGGGACTAAGATTCATGGATTTTACAAAATGCAGGATGATAAATCACACAACATTTCATCAGAGAATATGTCTGTATTTATCAGCTGCCAAAACTTACCCATTCAGACTTACAGTGGATTTCTTAGGGAACAAAAAAAAAAACCTGGAAGAGTTATGAGCAGACTCATTAATGTTCAATGAACAGCTGTTGATTAATTAGTTGGTTCTTGTTCATGATACTATTGGGAGCCTATCATGGGTCTACCTGCTTCAAGTCTTTATCCTACCACATTTTAATCCATCTTTCATTTGGCCACAAAAATGATTTCCTAATGTAAACTTTACTAGTTTTCTTCCACTAACCCTTTTTCCCTGTCCCACTGCTTAATAAACTTCAATGGCTACCTATTGCTTCTAGGACCAAATTTTTAAAAATTCTATTGGCATTCAAAGCCCTTTCTATCCCATCCCCATTCTACTGTTCCAGTTTTATTACACCTTACGTGCTGACATATATTCTTCATTTCTGTGACACTGGTCTCCTGTTCTAAGAATAAGATCTCCCATCTATCTATTCCTGACATTTTCTCAGACTATCCTTAATGCCTGGAAGGTTCTGATTCCTCACTCTCCCTCCTTATGTCTCTGGTCTCCTTTATGTCCCAACTAAAATCATACTGTCTACAGAGAGCCTTTCTCAAGCCCTCTTAATTCCAGTGCTTTCTTTCTTTTAATTACTTCCTATTTATTCTGCTTATAGCTTGTTTTGTCTATATTTGCTTTTTTCTTTTTTGTTTTTTTTTAAAGCTTTTTATTTTCAAAACATATACATGGATAGTTTTCAACATTCACCCTTACAAAATCTTGTGTTCCAAAACTTTTCTCCCCCACACTTTCCCCTAGACAGCAAGTAATTGAATATAGGTTAAGTATCTGCAATTTTTCTATACATATTTCCACAATAATCATGCTGCATAAGAAAAATCAGATCAAAAAGAAAAAATGAGAAAGAAAACAAAATGCAAGCAAACAACAAAAAGAGAATATTATACTATGATCCACACTCAGTTCCCACAGTCCTCTCTCAGGGTGCAGATGTCATTCTCCATCACAAGACCATTGGAACTAACCTGAATCACTTTGCTATTAAAAAGAGCTACATCTATCAGAATTGATCATTGTATAATTTTGTTGTTGCTGTGTGCAATGTTTTCTTGATTTTACTCACTTCACTTAGCATCAGTTCATGCAAATCTCTCCAGTCCTCTCTGAAATCATCCTGCTAATCATTTCTTATAGAATAATAATATTCCTTAACATTCTATATATTCGTTTATGTTTGTTTGCATGTTGTCTTCCCTATTACATGTAAGCTCCTTGAGGACAAGGACTATCCTTTGCCTCTTTTTGTATCCCTAGATTGTATCACAGTGCTTGTCACTTAGTAGGTATTTAATAAATGTTTAATAGTTGATTATTGATGTCTACAAGTGGACAATATTCATAGGAGAGCAACCAGGAGGGGAAATGTACAAAAGGATCAATTTAACTAATAAAGAATTTTTAACTTGAGTAGGAAAAGCCTCAGGGCAGAGATATTATAGTAGGCTTCAAATATTTGGAGGACTGTTAGCTTGCAAAAGATTAGATTGGATCTGCTTAGCCCCAGAAGTAGAAGTAGGAGCAGAGGATGAAAGTGTCAGGCCAATTTCTGTACTATTAAGGCAGAACTTAGGAGTAATGATAGCTATTCAAAATGGAATAAGTCATCTCAAGTACAATTGATCTTCCTCAAGGCAGATCATCAAATAAAAGCTGCATGTTTTAGATATGATTCTTGCTCTTTTGTGGCTTGGACCAGATGATGTCCAAAATCCCTAGCAGCTTTTAATTAAACAAACTTTTTGTTGTATCATTGAATTAAAAGTTAGAAGAGTTCTAGAGATTATTTAGGCTAAGCTGGTCATTTTATAAATAGGACAATCGAGGACCTGAAAATTGAGGTAGACCTGCTCATATACACATATGTACAAAATTTTTTCCAATCCAGGATCTCTTCCTCCAAATCTTAAGGTACTGCTACTATTCCATGTCAACTTATTTTAGTTGTTTATATATATATATATATATATATATATATACATATACATATATATATATATATACATATATATATACATATATATATATGAATTTAATAAATGTCAAGAAATATGAAATACATAGTAAATAGATCTTTGAATTTGGAGTCTCAAGGACCTGGGTTCATATCCACTTACTAGCTGTTTGGTCCTGGGTAAGCTACTTAATCTTCCTGTGAGGTCCAATTTCATCAAAATGAGAAGGTTGGATTCAATGATGTTCACAGTTGTGTTTTGACATGGGTAAATGCCTAAGAACGGTCTCTCTTTAAAAATATATAGATGACATTTTAAAACATAAACTGATTCATTAACATTTTCTCCATCACTTTCTTTTATCAAGGCTATCAACAAAACAATAAATCTATCTTCAATATGTAACATTTGCTGATTTTTGTGGTATGGACTCACAATAAAAATTTAATGATGGATTTTTGAAAACAGATATGAGAAGCACATCCCCAAATCAATGTCTGAATCAATATTCATATGAACATTTCACTATATAAAGAAGACAAATAAAGATTGGATGTCAAACTGAAATTGTGTTGTATACAGTGTCTTAAAGTGTGTATTAATTTTAACACAATAGTAACAAAAGTGCCCTATTCATTCTGAATTTCCTTTTGATTTCTTCTGTATATTTTAAAATATTTTATTTCTGCCTTTCTTTTCTTCTTTAGCAATCACTATCTTGCTATTCCCTCTTGCAACAAATAGAATACATTTATATTCTTATAACAAAGAAGTATGATGAAATCATGCTGATTTATTTATATTTATTTTTATTTTGTTAGAGGGAGATTAAAAATAAATAGTACATTTATAAAATATGTAAATAGTATACTTATGAATTGTATAAATGAAATATTATTTATATTTTATTAGAATGAAGAAGATTAAAAAAAATAGTACATGCTCTTGTCCTTTTGTATAATGGAAAGAACCCTGAGCCTGGAGTCTGAGGATTTGAATTCAAATCTCATTTCTGATTCTTATTATATCTGTGATTTAATCACACTGGTCAATTCTATAAAATAAGAGGTCATTCTAGATAGTTTCCAAAACTTTTCCAGTTCTAGATGGTAATGAGGTAAGGATAATGGTCCAATAAACCTGAATGGGTGACTGCTGCTGCTGCTGCTGGGGGTGGTAGTTGTCCCTCATCCTCAAAGAGGACCAAAATGACATTACTATGTTAGAGTCAAGTTACAGTATGAGCGACCATAGCTGATCAGACCAATTTGAGCTTGGAATGCTCTGCCATGGGTCAGACAGAAATAGTCCCTGTGAACATTTGGAGTGGCTTCGGTAACTTTGTGCATCTCACATTTGTTCCAAACTAATTCAATTCTGCTTTGCTCATAGAGCACAGCATCTTCTCTGATGAGACCCCATGCCAGTATCTCCCATGTCATCCAATCAATTCTAAAGTTCTTAAGAGACACCTTGAGTATCCTGACCACCTTGTGAATGCTTGCCATGTATGAATTCTCCATAAATAATCTTTCTCGTAAGTATATATTTGGCATCTGAACAATGTGGCCAGCCCAAAGGATTTGTACTCTCTACAGTAGTTTGAATGGCTGGCAATTTAATTCAAGAAAGGCCTTGCATGTCTGATAGCTTATCTGACCAGGTGATCTTCAAAAATTTCCTAAGATAATTCAAATTCAAGCAATTTAGTTTGAATGGCATGGCACTAGTATATAGTCTAGATTTCACAGGCATGCAATAATGAATATCAGTATAGCAGCTCTATAGACCTTCAGTTTGATAATCATTCTAATCCCTCTTTTCTCCCACATTATTATTTGGATACTGAGCTATCTCTGGCATTGCGTATTTCAACTTCATTATCAATATGGACATCCCTGAAAAGCATGCTGCCAAGTAAGTGAACTTAACCACAGCATTCAAAACTTCATTTACTGGAATTGATGGTTCCACATGAGTGGTGTATTTCTGGCTGATGGAGTACATGTGTTTTCTTGCTGTTAATTGTTAGGCCAAAATTAGCACTAGCTTTAGTGGTGGGACCTACCCACTAAGGAGAGCCAAGCAGTTGCATCTTTGTCTCTCTCCAAGAGACAGCAAGCCTTAAAAAGCAGGTGAAGAAAAACCACACTGGAAGGCTGTTTTTTGGTAGGCCTGTGCATTTCTTCTTCCCCCTTGGTTTCTCTTTCTCTCAAAAGTTCTCATAATCAGTCACTTACTTATATAGGTGAAATATAAAATGAAAAACACAAAGTACTGACTTAAAGTTCAAGTCCTTTGATCTATTCTGGATCCCTGAATTGACCACAGGACTCCAAGGTGATGCCAGAAGGGTCAAGAGTTGATGCAAATACCTGGAATGCAGTTAAAAGTTATTTACCTGGAAAGTAAATTTGGCTCACAAATGATACTATCATATCTCTGGGCAAAACTAAGATTGGGCAGAAAAGCTTGCAAAATCATGTGCAGGTAATTGTCTTTTTTTAATTCTAAAATTGGCAGGTTTATGGACATAAAGATGATGAAAAATTTACATTAATGATCCTTCCTGCCTTCAGTTGAAGCAATGCTCTCAGCACATTTTTATTAAAGGGTATTTTCTCTATTTATTTTTAAGGTTCCTGGTTTGAAGCTCTGTTCAGGGCAAACTTAGCCCTATGTTCTGATAGCAAATTTGTTTCACATTGCATATACTTGGAATAGCCCTTCCACCTCCTTCCAACACAAAACACAAACTTTTTTTTCAGCTCTACTTATTAGATTCTACATTAGGGACTTGAATTATTTGCTGTAAAATCCAGTGAGCAGTAAACTATTCCTGGAAAGGAAAAAAAAAACTCAAAAGAATAAATAAAACCTTTTATTGAATTCCTTCTAAATACTCTCAAATTTAAATTCAGCTTCCTAACATGTGGAGGATTTGAAGAGGATATCTCCTGTTCTCTATGGAAGACTGTAAAAACCACAATGTGGGAGGATGAGATAATATATATACAAGATATAGGTAGATAATAGAGAGATAATTAAACAGATAAACATTGATCAATTAATTGAGAGAGAGAGAGAGAGAGAGAGAGAGAGAGAGAGAGAGAGAAAGTTAGAGAAATAGATATCTGCATCACTATTTCAGAAATCCCTACAAGTCCCTAGGAATTTTGGTAATCTGAATCCTTTGTTATATCCTTTTCCACTCCCAGGTCAGAAGATAGAATTTTAGGATCACAAGTTCAGGTGATTTTGAATAGTAAGGAAACTTAGAAATTCTCTATTTGAAAAAATATTGTTTAGCATAGAAAATCCATTACTGGGTTAAAAGCCAAATAAAGCCATTGATAGGAAGAAAGTTGTTTTATATATATATATATATATATATATATACATCAAAATATCAATAACAGGACATTTTATGATAACAAAGAATTGAAAACAAAGTATGTGCCCATCAGTTTGGGAATGTCTACATGCAGTGGCCCATAAACAAAATGTAATGTTCCTGGGTTGTGATAAATGTGATAAATATGGAGAAACATGGAAAGATCTACATGAATTGATACAAAGTAAAAAAAACTTACTTACAAAGTAAGGAGAGTCAAGAAAACAATGTAAATAATGTATGCAACAATGTAATTGGAAAGATCAAGCACACACAAAAAAAAAATCAAAAGGGAATGTTACAATATTTATAGCAGGTCTTTCAGTGAAGAGATACTCATTAATTGAGGAATGGCTAAAAAAGTTGTTGAAAATGATTGTGATGGAATACAACTGTGATATAGGAAATGAGCAGAATGGTTTCAGAGAAACCTGGGGAAATGTACATGAACTGATGCAACATGAAGTGAACAGAACCAGGAGAACATTATACACAGTAACAACAATGTTCTTAACAACTGTGAATGACAGCTATTCTCAGAAATACAGTGATCCAAAGTAATTCTAAAGGACTTATTTTTTTGGGGGGGGTGTTTGTTTTTTCTTTTTTATTATAGCTTTTTATTTACATAACATAAACATGGGTAATTTTTCAACAATGACCCTTGCAAAACCTTCTGTTCCAAATTTTCTTCTCCTTCCCCCCAGCTCCTCCCCTACATGGCAGGTAGTCCAATATATGTTAAATATGTAAAAGTATATGTTAAATCCAATATATGTATACATATTTATACAGCTAACTTTCTGCACAAGAAAAATCGGATCTAGAAAGAAAGATAAAAACCTGAGAAGGAAAACAAAAATGTAAGCAAACAATAACAGAAAGAATAGAAATGCTATGTGGTGGTCAACACTCGTTTCCCATAGTTCTCTCTCTGGATGTAACTGATTCTCTTCATTACTGAACAATTGGAACTGATTTGAATCTTCTCATTGTTGAAGAGAGCCACGTCCATCAAAGCTGATCATCGTATAATCTTCTTGTTGTAATGTATAATGATCTGCTGGTTCTGTTCATTTCACTTAGCATCAATTCATGTAAGTTTCTCCAAGCCTTTCTGAAATCATCCTGCTGGTCATTTCTTACAGAACAATAATATTCCATAACATTCATATACCACAATTTATTTAGTCATTCTCCAATTGATGGGCATCATTCAGTTTCCAGTTTCTAGCCACCACAAAAAGGGCTGCCACGAACATTTTGGCACATACAGGTCCCTTTCCCTTCTTTAAGATCTCTTTCAGATATAAACCCAGTAATAATGCTGCTGGATCAAAGGGTAACCACATTTTGATAACTTTTTGAGCATAATTCCAAATTGCTCTCCAGAATGGTTAGATTCATTCACAATTCCACTGACAATGTATCATTGTCCCAGTTTTCCCACATCCCTCCAACATTTGTCATTATCTTTTCCTGTCATCTTAGCCAATCTAAGAGGTGTGTAGTGGTATCTCAGAGTTTTCTTAATCTGCACTTCTCTGATCAATAATGATTTGGAACACCTTTTCAAATGACTAGAAATAGTTTCAATTTCTTCATCTGAGAATTGTCTGTTCATATCCTTTGACCATTTATCAACTGGAAAATGGCTTGATTTCTTATAAATTTGAGTCCATTTTCTATATATTTTGGAAATGAGGCTTTTATCAGAACTTTTGAGTATAAAAATGTTTTCCCAGTTTATTGCTTCCCTCTAATCTTGTCTGCATTAGTTTTGTTGTACAAAAACTTTTCAGCTCTGAAGGACTTACAATGAAAATGTTATCCACTTCCACAGAAAGAACTGATGGAATATGAATGTAGATTGAATCATACCTTTTTTCTTTTTTATTATTTTTGTGGTTTAATTTTGGGCTGCATTTTCTTTTGCAATATGGCTAATATGAAAATATGTTTTGCATGATTGTACTTGCAAAATCTATATGAAATTGTGGACTTCTCAAGAAAGGGGGAGGAGGAGGAAGGGAAGAGAATATGGAATTCAATTTTTTCTTGTTTTCTTTTTCTTTTTTCTTGTTTTTTCTGTATACACTACATTAATTTTTAACTGCACATTTTTTTTTTATTAAAGACATTTATTTACAAAACATATGCATGGGTAATTTTTCAACATCGATTCTTGCAAAACTGTCTGTTCCAGATTTTTTCCTCCTTACCCCCACCCTTCCCCCTAGATGACAGGTAGTCCAAAACATGTTAAATAGGTTAAATCCAATATATGTATATTTTCCCACATCTCCTCCAACATTTATCATTATCTTTTCCTCTCATCTTAGTCAATCTGAAAGGTGTGTAGAAGTACTTCAGAGTTGTTTTAATTTGCATTTCTTTAATCAATAGTGATTTAGAACTTTTTTTTTTTGCATATGACTATGGATGACTTTAATTTCATCATCTGAAAATTTTCTGTTCATATCCTTTGACCATTTATCATTTGAGGAATGACTTGTATTCTTATAAATTTGATATAGTTCTTTATTTTAGAAATGAGGCCTTTCAACTTATGGAGCAGAATTTAATTAAAGAGTCAGTAGGGATAGGAAAGACATGTGTGTGGGGAGGTGGGAGAGTATATGTAGATATATGTATATATACATAAATATATCTTTTCTTAACTGTAGCTTGCTTGAGGCTGAGGAAGCATGAAGGGAGAAGAAGAATAAAGAAAATAATGTGCATAGCAGAGAACCAAAGAACAATTTACAAGGAAGTAAAGAAAAAATGGATATATGGATATTCATGAATATAATTTCTTTTACAAATATATATATATATATATATATATATATATATATATACACTTTCTTGTTCTGCTGGACACATGACAATGTTCTCTTTTATTTTGATATATTTTGTTTTGTATTTTTCTGGTTTTCTTTTTTCTTACTTTGTTTTTTCAAATAATATTTTAACAATAGAAAAGTGATTTTTAAAAAAAGAAAAAAAATAAGACCTTTATCAGAAACACTAGCTGCAAAAAATTTTCCCATATTTGTACTTCCATTTTAATCTTGTTTGTGTTGGTTTTGTTTGTGCAAAATTTTTTAAATTTAATGTAATCAAAGTTGTCCATTTTGCATAATGTTCTCTCAAATTCTTCCCTTTTTTAAAGATCTGATAAGTAAACTATCCCTTGCTCTGTAATTTGCTGATAGTGTCACTCTTTATGCCCAAATAATGTACCCATTTTTACTTTTTATTGGTATGGACTGTGAGATATAGATCTATGTTGAGTTTCTGACAAGTTTTTTTTTTTCTCTAGTTTTCCCAGCATTTTTGTAAAATAGTGAGTTCTTATCCCAGAAGCTGGAGTTGGGAGGGCTTATCAAATACTATATCACTATAGTCATTGATTATTGTATTATGTGTTTCTAACTTATTCCCTGATCCACCACTCTGTTTCTTAACCAGTACTGAATGGTTTTGATGACTGCTACCTTATAATATAGTTTTAGGTGTGGTACTGCTAGGCCACCATCCTTTTTCTTTTCCCCCCCATTAATTCCCTTGATATTCTTGACATTTTTTCTTCCAAATGAATTTTATTAATTTTTCTAGCTCCACAAAATAATTTTTTGGCAATTTTATTGGGATGGCAGTGTAGACCAATTTAGATAGAAAACTCATTTTTATTATATTAGCTTGGCCTACCCATGAGCAATTAATTGATATTTTACAGGTATTTATACCAGGCTTTATTTGTGTGAGAGCTGTTTTGTAATTGTGTTCATATAGTTCCTGGGTTTGTCTGAATTCAAATTTTTTTTAAAAATGAAGATTAATTTTTTTTTGTTTTCATGCAATTGAGAAAAATAAAAATTAAAAGTTAAAAAATATTGTGAAATTACAAAGATCATATATAATTTTAAAGAAGAGGTGTGATAGGACACTCTCAACCATTTCTTTGAGGAGGCAGAAATTCACAGGAATTGTACATTGCACAGATTTGGACTTTTTCAAAGGATTGATTGTTGTGCCTCTTTCCCCCCACTTTTATTCTTTTAACGTTTTAAGGTAGAGACAGAGACAGAGAGAAGGAAGGAGAGAAAGAGAGAGAGAGAAAAAAGAAAGAATAAATATAAGATGATCTTAGAGAAGGAACTGGAAGCTAGAGATGGGGAAAAGGAAATTTTTTTTCTAGAAGATGAAATTTGAGCCTAGTCTTGAAGTAAGTTAAAGAAACTAAGAAACAAGGTTGAAGAGATAGGGGGATGGTGTGTTGTACAGGACTTAATTCTACTAAATGCATATGAGTATTGAATTTGGAAAGTATATTTAATAGGTCATAAATATCTCATAACCATATGGGAAACAATGAGTTATATTTTTATTTTCTCTCTTTTCCTTTTATGTTTTTTATATAAGTTCCTTGAGCATTGGAAGCTATGCTTTATGATTATTTACACCTTTTGCAGTAGATCCTAATACATGACTATTTATAGAATACATATTCAGAAAACAACATCTTGAATGAATGTATGAATGAATGAACTAGCTTGAAATGTTCAAGTGCTTCTCTTATATATAAGGATCTATGATGTGGTCAGTGCAGAGAACTCCTAGTATGGGAACTTCCTACATCAATTTAATTGTATACTTCTATGACTTAACCAGTCCTGTAGATTTGGTCCTAGGGAGTTTCTGAGTCCTAAAAAGTCTACATTAATAGAGGAAATGTCCTCCTCTGAAGATCTCTCTATCAGAAAATCACAGGAATTGTCAAAAATAGAAGTAACACTAATAACCAACATTTATATGGTACTTTAAGATTTGTGCTTAATTTTATATACATTTTCTTGTTTGAGCCTCACAATCAATATCTTGGGTAATGTAATTCCCATGTTACAGATAAGAATACAGGGAGGTTAAATGATTTGTCAGTGATCAAACAGCTAGCAAATATTAGAGGCAGGATTTAAAGATAAGGGCAAACTATGAGTGAACATAGTAGAGAGATTAGTAGAGAGATTACTCTCTCTACTTTAGTAGAGAGATCATTTTGATTTCCTAGTGAAAGCACTTGAGATGCAAATTCCTTTAAGTGCTAAGCAACAAGCAGAGACTGAATTTTTTTTTTTAAAGAAAGGATCAAATAGTCTTTGACCCTATAAATCCACATACATGTACTTTAAGAAGATATTTTTGTCATTCAAATATTTGGAAGGTTTGTAAGTGGCTCCCATGAATTAATTGGATCTGTTTCAGTTATGATGCTATAAAGTTTCTCATCATCATAATAATGATAATAAATAAATAAATTAAATTTTGACAGATGCCACAATCAGGTAATTTGTGTAAAAATATATAAGCCACCAAGGAATACTTAAGTGTTTATCTACCAGATTTTACTTGGCACTTCCAAATGACTGATCTTTATCCATTTCTGGGCAGAATACTATTTATATTTTTGTATGATATGGTTTATAAACCATCTAAATTATATCACCTAGCAACCCCAGGACAAAGAAAGGAAAGGGAGTGAATTTTAAAAGCCACATTCTCTTTTCAGGATGCAGGAGTTGAATATCAGTTGCAGATAAGACAGAATTCTAAGCATACCTTAGTATAATGAATGACATAATTAAGGCCTTTTTTTTTCTTTTTTGCTAAGGCAGTTGGGGTTGAGTGACTTGCCCAGGGTCACACAGCTGGAAAGTGTTATATAATTAAGATCTTTAGAAGCACAAGTCAGATAGGGCTATTTAATATAATAGTGGCAGATGGAAACTTTTTCATAGAAGATGTTCATCATGTGGACCCATTGTCCCTTCAGATAGTAAAATTAGGAATATAACTTCACAGTGTCATTAAAGGAAAGTTAGGAATGTTCACATCTATCTCTAACCTTTTGGAGTCTATATCATGTCAAGGAAAATTCTAGAATAATCCTTAACTCCAAGAATATTGAGGTCACAAGTAAATGAGAAGGGGAGGAGTATGTAGAGACATAATTCAATGAATAATGTAGGAGAAGGCAGATAGGTGACTATTTGATTTAATTTTATTTAATTAACCAAACATTTATCAGATGCCTAATATGTGCCAAGAATATTTCATTTCAAAAACAAAAATATTTTGTGAAAAAATAATAACATGATTAACCTTGGAAAGACTTACATGAACTGATGCTAAGAAGTGATCAGAAGCAAGAGAACACTGGACACTGTAACAACAAAATTATGTGATCACTAATTGTGATGGACTTAGTTTTTTCCAACAATGCAGTGATTCAAGGCAATTCCAATAGAGTTGGGATGGAAAGTGCCATCTGTATCCAGAGAGAGAACTATGGAGACTGAATATGAATCAAAACATAATATTTTCACCTTTAGTTATTATTGTTTGTTTGCTTGGTGTTTCTTTATTTTTTTCTTTTGATCTGATTTTTCTTGCACAGTATGACAAATATGGAAATATGTTTAGAAGAATTGCACATGTTTAACCCATATCAGATTGCTTGCTGTCTTGGGGCAGGATTAAAGGAAAAAAGAGGGAGGTTTTGCAAAGATAAATGTGCATGTATTTGGGGAAAAAAACAAAAAAAAATTATGGAAATTATTTTTCTTATTATCTAGATACTTGAGGCTAAAGTTTTCCTTTGAACTAAATTATCCCCATACTAGCCTTAATATTTCATTTTGCTTTGTACATTGTAATCTCACTGAACTTACATTGTTCCCCTTGAGCATCACATGTTCTTTAAAACAGGGAATTTATTTTTGTTGTTTTATCCCTTGTACCTAGCACAATGACTGCAACATGGTAAGCAATTGATAAAGTTTGTTGAATTTAATTGAACTGATATTGTTTTTACTTAAAACAACTGTAAGGAAGGGAAAAAACTCAAAGGAGAAGATTTTATCATCAGTGTGAAAATATGCAATGACGGAAAGAAGCATGTAGATAATTAAGTGAATACAAAATATATTTTAAAAAGTCAAACTAAATTCAATAAAGAGCTTTAATTAGAGGTGAGGAAGATCAGGAAAGACTATGTGTTAGAAGTAGCACAGTGCTGCCTGGGCTGTTTTGAAGAAAGTTAGGGTTTCTTAAAAGGCAGAAATGAGGAGGACATGCATGGTCATGAGGAAACAACTATGCAAGTAGGAGGTGCATATTATATACAATGGACAACTAGTTATTCAGTTTCATTGGAAAGTAGCATATATAGTGGGAGTAATATAGATTAAGATAAGTAAAATAAAATTAAGTAATATAGATTAAGAAACATACTTGGGATAGAGATTATGGAGAAAATCTAATGACCAGCTAAGGATTTTGTATTTTATTCTCATTGCAACAGGAAATTATTGAAATATTTTTAATTAGGGGAGAAATGGGTGGTGTGACGAGTCATATTTGCATTTTAGGGATATCAATCTGGCAGCTTTATGGAAAATGAATTGGAGAGGGCAGAGATCAGAAGTAGAATGATCAATTGGGAGGTTATTGCAAAAGTTCATGCAAGAATCTGGAATTATGCCCAAAAAGTTATCAAACTGTGCATACCCTTTGACCCAGCAGTGCTACTACTGGGCTTATACCCCAAGGAGATACTAAAGAAGGGAAAGGGACCTGTATGTGCCAAAATGTTTGTGGCAGCCCTGTTTGTAGTGGCTAGAAATTGGAAAATGAATGGATGCCCATCAATTGGAGAATGGTTGGGTAAATTGTGGTATATGAATGTTATGGAATATTATTGTTCTGTAAAGAAATGACCAGCAGGATGAATACAGAGAGGCTTGGAGAGACTTACATGAACTGATGCTGAGTGAAATGAGCAGAACCAGGAAATCATTATATACTTCAACAACGATACTGTATGAAGATGTATTCTGATGGAAGTGGATTTCTTTGACAAAGAGACCTAATTCAGTTTCAATTGATCAATCATGGACAGAAGCAGCTACACCCAAAGAAAGAACACTGGGAAATGAATGTCAACTGTTTGCATTTTTGTTTTTCTTCCCAGGTTATTTTTACCTTCTGAATCCAATTCTCCCTGTGCAACAAGAGAACTGCTTGGTTCTGCACACATATATTGTATCTAGGACATATTCAACATATATATATAGGACTGCTTGCCATCTAGGGGAGGGGGTGGAGGGAGAGAGGGGGAAAATCAGAACAGAAGTGAGTGCAAGGAATAATGTTGTAAAAAACTACCCTGGCATGAGTTCTGTCAATAAAAAGTTATAATAATAATAATAATAAAAATAAACGTTCATGCAAGAAATGACCAAGGCCTAAACCAGACTAGGTTTGTCTGTATATAGAATAGTGAAGATTTGGTAACTGATTGCATGTGGAGATTAGGAAAGAAGGAAGTGTCAAAAATGACTCCAAAATTGCCAGCTTGGATAACTGTAACATCCTCTCTTAATGCAGATCAGCATCTACAATCTAGAATCTTAGAGTTGTCTGAGAAACTGAGAAAGTATCTGCCTTGTCCCATGGGTCACACAGCAGTATGTCAGAATTAGGACTTAAACAATCTCTCTGATTTTGATTCTTAGATAATTCTTTATTCATTAGGCCATGTTAATTCTTTTCTACTTTGGAATCTCTTTCACATTTGTCACCAAATGAAAGGTTCCCCATAGCAACTCATGGTCAGCAAGAGGAAATATCTTGAAGGGAGAAAATATTTGAAAGGCTATTCACTTATTTCCAGGAGCTTATGTTAAGGGCAAAAAACTACTGTGATTGTTCTACTTAGAAAAATATGCTCTGAAGAATATAACATTTCAAAAATGATTGGGATTGTCATTGTAACTTCTTCAAGGCTAGAGCAATGTTTTGATCAGATCTGGATCATGACAGGAAGCTAAGGAAAATATTCTACTTTGGAGCTAGCTCTGAAATGTAATTTTTTGTTTGTGTGTTTGCTTGTTTTTGTTTAAAGACCATGGGACTGTGGGGTGTGGCTATCTCACTTTAAAGTCATAAAACATCAGCAAGCATCAGTGGCACATCATGACATTCAGGCAGAGAATCAGGGAGGTGTGGAGGAGGAGCCAAGAAGCTCAAAATAGTACTTAATGCACCAAGAGACTAGATTTATTTGTATAGCAATTCAATTCCCTTTTCTCTTCAGACTTGGGGATGACAAAAGAGAGGAGGTAGGTAGTCTGAGAGAATTAAGGAATATAACCTTAAAATCCATCCAGCTCAGAAAGAGGACTTAATAAGCAACATTCTCTTCCTCATATGAGTACATCTCTCCACTTTCCTGTAGAGGCCTGAAACTCTTGAGTTCATGCACTGAGGTTGGACAACCAAGCACTTAAGGCTAACTACTGATTGGACAATACTCTATAACAGTGGTTCTCAAAGTATAGTCTAGAGAATCCTGGGGATCTCTGAAACCCTTTTAAAAGGTCTACAAATTCAAAAATAGTTTTTATTTCCAATATGGTAAATGTCTATAAATATAATCCAGATAAAAACTCTTTGGAGAGATCCTCAATAATTTTTAATAGGATAAAGATACTGAAAACAAAAGTTTGAGAACCACTGCAGTCTATAAGCATATGCTTGGGAAAATGACCCTTCCATTCTGTGCTGGCTTGATAATTAGTGTATACAGAGAATTGTAGGAGGGACTACGGGATGGAGTAAGACTAGCCAGTGTCACTTCTGGGCAGAAGATGAAGAAGGAAGGTTGAGGAGATTCTGCTTCCATCCAATTCAATCCTACATCTAAAGACCAAGAATAAAAACCAAGGACTTTTGCTTATCCTAACTCCAGCTTATTCTAAGGTATCCAGGGTGCTAACATGGTCATCACACTTTCCCATCTTCCTGTTACATCCCATTCCCTTTCCCTATTGTGTTATACTTTCATTCCATTCTTTGGTGATTGAATGACTTTGAGTGATCTTCAGGGAAGAGCCCTGTTCTGCTTCTCTAAATGAAACAAAATGCACATTCATAGTCATAGTCATGTACCTGAGACATGGCAAATGGGAGTTACTTCATTCTACATGTGGATTGAGAACTTTTTTTTTTCATTTTTTAAAATAACTTTTTATTGCCAGAACCCATGCCAGGGTAATTTTTTTTTTACAACATTATCCCTTGCACTCACTTCTGTTCTGATTTTTCCCCTCCCTTGCTCCACCCCCTCCCCCAAATGGCAAGCAGTCCTATATATGTTAAATAGGTCACGTTATATCCTAGATACAATATATGTGTGCAGAACCAAACAGTTTTCTTGTTGCACAGGGAAAATTGGATTCAGAAGGTAGAAATAACCCGGGAAAAAAAAACAACAATGCAAACAGTTTACATTCATTTCCCAGTGTTCTTTCTTTGGGTGTAACTGCTTCTGTCCATCACTGATCAATTGAAACTGAGTTAGATCTTCTCTTTGTCAAAGAAATCCACTTCCATCAGAATACATCCTCATACAGTATTGTTGAAGTATATAATGATCTCCTGGTTCTGCTCATTTCACTCAGCATCAGTTCCTGTAAGTCTCTCCAAGTCTCTCTGTATTCATCCTGCTGGTCATTTCTTACAGAACAATAATATTCCATAACATTCATATACCACAATTTACCCAACCATTCTCCAATTGTTGAGTATCCATTCATTTTCCAGTTTCTAGGCATTACAAACAGGGCTGCCACAAACATTTTGGCACATACAGGTCCCTTTCCCTTCTTTAGTATCTCTTTAGGGTATAAGCCCAGTAGGAGCACTGCTGGATCAAAGGGTATGCACAGTTTGATAACTGTTTGGGCATAATTCCAGATTGCTCTCCAGAATGGTTGGATTCGTTCACAACTCCACAAACAATGCATCAGTGTCCCAGTTTTCCCGCATCCCCTCCAACAATCATCATTATTTTTTCCTGTCATCTTAGCCAATCTGACAGGTGTGTAGTGGTATCTCAGAGTTGTCTTAATTTGCATTTCTCTGATTAATAATGATTTGGAACACGCTTTCATATCAGTGGTAATAGTTTCAATTTCATCTTCTGAAAATTGTCTGTTCATATCCTTTGACCATTTATCAAATGGAGAATGGCTTGGTTTCTTATAAATTAGAGTCAGTTCTCTATATATTTTGGAAATGAGGCCTTTATCAAAACTTTTAACTGTGAAGATGTTTTCCCAGTTTAGCTTCCCTTCTAATCTTGTTTGCATTAGTTTTGTTTGTACAAAAGCTTTTTAATTTGATGTAATCAAAATTTTCTATTTTGTGATCAATAATGGTCTCTAGTTCATCTTTGGTCACAAATTTCTTCCTCATCCACAAGTCTGAGAGATAAACTATTCTATGTTCCTCTAATTTATTTATAATCTTGTTCTTTATGCCTAAATCATGGAGCCATTTTGATTTTATCTTGGTATACAGTGTTAAGTGTGGGTCTATGCCTAATTTCTGCCATACTAATTTCCAGTTATCCCAGCAGTTTTTGTCGAATAATGAATTCTTATCCGAAAAGTTAGGATCTTTGGGTTTGTCAAACACTAGATTGCTATAATTGACTATTCTGTCTTGTGAACCTAACTTATTCCACTGATCAACTAATCTATTTCTTAGCCAATACCAAATGGTTTTGGTGACTGCTGCTTTATAATATAGTTTTAGATCAGGTACAGTTAGGCCACCTTCATTTGATTTTTTTTTCATTAATTCCCTTGAGATTCTCAACCTTTTATTATTCCATATGAATTTTGTTGTTATTTTTTCTAGATCATTAAAATATTTTCTTGGAAGTTTGATTGGTATAGCACTAAATAAATAGATTAATTAGGGAGTATTGTCATCTTTATTATATTCGCTCAGCCTGTCCAAGAGCACTTAATATTTTTCCAATTATTTAAGTCTGACTTTATTTGTGTGGAAAGTTTTTTGTAATTTTGCTCATATAATTCCTGACTTTCCTTTGGTAGATAGTTTCCCAAATATTTTATGCTGTTGACAATTATTTTGAATAGAATTTCTCTTTATATCTCTTGCTGTTAGATTTTGTTGGTGATGTATAAAAATTCTGAGGATTTATGGGGATTTATTTTGTATCCTGCAACTTTGCTAAAGTTGTGAATTATTTCTAATAGCTTTTTAGTAGAATCTCTGGGGTTCTCTAAGTATACCATCATATCATCAGCAAAGAGTAATAATCTGGTTTCCTCATTGCCTACTCTAATTCCTTTAATCTCTTTCTCGACTCTTATTGCTGAGGCTAGCATTTCTAATACAATATTGAATGATAATGGTGATAGTGGACAACCTTGCTTCACTCCAGTTCTGACTGGGAAAGGTTCCAGCTTTTCCCCATTGCATATGCTTACTGATGGCTTTAAATATATGGTCCTGACTATTTTAAGGAAAAGTTCATTTATTCCTATACTCTCAAGTGTTTTTATTAGGAATGGATGTTGGATTTTATCAAATGCTCTTTCTGCATCTATTGAGATGATCATATGGTTTTTGTTAGTTTTGTTATTGATATAGTCAATTATGCTAATGGTTTTCCTAATATTGAACCAGCCCTACTTGGTCATACTGTATTATCCTGGGGATGATTTTCTGTAATATTTTTGCTAATATTTTATTTAAAATTTTAGTATCAATATTCATTAGGGAGATTGGTCTATAATTTTCTTTCTCTGTTTTCAACCTACCTGGTTTAGTTATCAGTACCATGTCTGTGTCGTAAAAGGAGTTTGGTAGGACTCCTTCAATCCCTATTTTTTCAAATAGTTTATATAGCATTGGAGTTAATTCTTCTTTAAATGTTTGGTAGATTTCACATGTAAATCCATATGGTCCTGGGGATTTTTTGTTAGGGAGTTGGTTAATAGCTTGTTCTATTTCTTTTTCTAAAATGGGACTGTTTAGAATATTTACTTCTTCCTCTGTTAATCTGGGAAAGCCATATTTTTGAAGATATTCTTCCATTTCATTTAAGTTATCAAATTTAGTGGCATAAAGTTGGGCAAAGTAACTCCTAATTATTGCTCTAATTTCCTCTTCATTAGTGGCAAGTTCTCCCTTTTCATTTTTAAGACTAACAATTTGATTTTTCTCTTTCCTTTTTAAAATCAGATTTATTAAGGGTTTGTCTGTTTTGTTGATTTTTTTCATAGAACCAGCTCTGAGTTTTATTAATTAATTCAATAGTTTTTTTTTTACTTTCTATTTTATTGATCTCTCCTTTTATTCTTAGAATTTCAAGTTTAGTGTTTGACTGGGGTTTTTAAATTTGTTCCTTTTCTAGCATTTTTAATTGCAAGCCCAATTCATTGACCTTCTCTTTCTCTATTTTATGCAAAGAGGCCTCTAGAGATATGAAATTTCCCCTTATTACCACTTTGGCTGCATTCCATACATTTTGGTATGACATCTCATAATAGTCATTTTCTTGGATGAAGTTATTAATTATGTCTATGATTTGCTGTTTCACCCAATCATTTTTTAGTATGAGATTATTTAGTTTCCAATTATTTTTTGGTCTACTTTCTCCTGGCTTTTTGTTGAGTGTAATTTTTATTGCATAGTGGTCTGAAAAGGATGCATTCACTATTTCTGCCTTACTGCATTTGAGTTTGAGGTTTTTATGTCCTAATATATGGTCTATTTTTGTATAGGTTCCATGAACTGCTGAAAAGAAAGTGTACTCCTTTCTGTCTCCATTTCGTTTTCCAGAGATCTATCATATCTAACTTTTCTAGGATTCTATTTACCTCTTTGACTTCTTTCTTATTTATTTTGTGGTTTGATTTATCTAATTCTGAGAGTGCAAGGTTGAGATCTCCTACTATTATAGTTTTGCTGTCTATTTCTTCTTGCAGCTCTCTTAATTTCTCTTTTTAGAATTTAGATGCTACACTACTTGGTGCATATATGTTTAATATTGATATTGTTTCATTATCTATGCTACCCTTTAATTTAGCAAGATATAGTGCCCTTCCTTATCTCTTTTAATTAGATCAATTTTTGCTTTTGCTTGATCTGAGATCAGGATGGCTACCCCTGATTTTTTGACTTTACCTGAAGCATAGTAGATTCTGCTCCACCTTTTTACCTTTACTCTGTATGCTTTAGGTGTGTTTCCTGTAAACAAAATATTGTAGGATTCTGGCTTTTAATCCATTCTGCTAACAGCTTCCTCTTTATAGGGGAGTTTACCCTGTTCACATTTATGGTTAAAATTACCAGTTCTGTATTACTTGCCATCTTGTTAACCCCTGTTTATGCTTTTCTCCCTTCTTTCCCCTTACCTCTCTCCCCAGGATTAAACTTGTGAGCACCACTGCCTCTCACAGCCCTCCCTTTTTAGTATCCCTCCCCCCACCTTAGAGTTCCTCCCCCTATCTTACTCCTTTTCCTCACAGTTTCCATATTCCCTTATGCTTAGCTTATTCCTTCCCTTCCTACTTTTCTCAATGAGGTGGAAGAAGTTTCACCATAAATTGAATATGTCTAAAATTTTTCTCTTAAAGCCAATTCTGATGGCAGTAAGATACCCATTATATTCATCCCCCTCCATTCTTTCTCTCAGATATAATAAGTTTCCTTTGCCTCTTCGTGAGATGTAGTACCCCCACTTTACCCTTTTCCAGGTACAATGTCCTTTCCACCTCTAGTTTCTACAACAAGGTATACATGTATTCTTTATACATCTTTATAGTGGAAATATAGTTCCCAAGATTTTTTTTTTTTACCTTTTTAGGTTTCTCTTGAGTTATATATTTGTAGATCAAACTTTTTTATGTTCTGGTTCTTTCATCAAAAATAGGTGAAATTTGCTTATTTCGTTGAATGGCCATCTTCTTCCCTAGAAAAAGATGTTCATTCTGGCTGGGTAAATTATTTTTGGTTGCATACCGACTTCCTTAGCCTTTCAGAATATCACATTCCAGGCCCTTTGATCTTTTAATGTGGACGCTGCTAGATCCTGGGTAATCCTTATTGTGGCTCCTCTATATTTGAATTCGGTTTTTCTAGCCACTTGCAGTATTTTTTCCTTCATCTGAGGGTTCTGGCATTTGGCCACTATATTTCTTGGTGCTTTGATTTTAGGATCCCTTTCAGTAGGTGATCTTTCAATGTCTATTTTACCCTCTGTTTCTATGACTTCTGGGCAGTTCTCTTTGATAATTTCCTGGAAAATAGTGTCCAGGCTCTTTTTTTCATCATATTTTTCTGGGAGTCCAATAATTCTCAGATTGTCTCTCCTAGATCTATTTTATAAGTCTGTTGTTTTCCCAAGAAGGTATTTCACATTTTTCCATTGGTTTTTTTGGTTTTGCTTGACTGATTCTTGTTGTCTCCTCAAGTCATTCAATTCCATTTGTTCGATTCTGATTTTCAATGAAGTGTTTTCTTCACTCACTTTTTTAAATATATTTTTCTAATTGTCCAATTGAGTTTTTAAGTGAGTTGTTTTGTTCTCTGGAATTTTTTCCCATTCCACCAATTTTATTTTTTAGAGAGCTATTTTCTATTTCCAGTTCACTAATTCTATTTTTCAAGGACTTGATTTCTTTACCTACTCTGTCTTTAAATGAGCAGGATGGCTTCTCCAGACTCTCTTGCCAAGCCTCCCTCTCCTTTTCCCATTTTTCTTCTAGCTCTCTTGTGAGAGATTTTTTAATTTCTTGTATGAGATTCATCTGTGCTGAAGAAAAGATGATCTTCTCCTTTGGGGATTCACCTGAAGACAGTCTGTTTTTAGTCTCCTCAGGGTTTAGAGTCTGCTCTCTAGTGGATTGAGAACTTGATACCATTCTTTTCTCTGAAAATATTTATCAGTTCACCAAGACTACCTTGGAAATCCCAAAGTACAAAGCATTGCCTCAGGAAAGAATGAGTTCCCTATAATTGTGATCTCCATGTGAAACCCAAATGACCACCTTTGTGGAATATTATGTGAGAATTATGATTTGACTATATGACCACTGAGTTCCTTTGCAGCTCTTAAATTCTATTTTCTATATTCTACAATGAATGAATCAAATATTTGACTTACTAGATGCCTCCTGTGTCATTAGCACTATTCTAGATGCTATGGGGGAATACAAGAAAAATATAAGATTTAAAAATTAATCTCTTCCTCTGCACATATTTAAATACTAATTAAATGAGAAATCAGTATGGCAGAAAATGAACAAGATAATGTCAAAAAGGATATATGATCTAGTAATAGAGATATTACAAGAAAATTAGAAGGGCATGAACACATTCACTTTTCAGACTTAAGGATCAGCACACTTTATGAATGGATAAGTGGAATTTCCTTTCAAGTCCTCCATTAAAGGGACATGCCCACGCTGGATAACCTTCATTTTGCTCTTGGCTATGCTTCTGATTATATGTACTTCCCCACCATAATTCTACCACCTTCTCACTCTGGAACAATTCTCAGCACCTGAAGGCTTCTTTCTGGTTCCATCATGGTTCCGTTCTCCCATTGAGAAGTTCTTTGTGGGAACTGCCTTTTATACTTCCAATATGTGTTCAAATCCCACAATGACTATGAAAGAATCTCACAATAATCATCCTTCTTAAATGGGCTTAGTTAAAAACAGACTCCCTCTCAACTCATAGCCTTCCTTATTACCATGCCCAAAGAGGAGAATGCTATTAATATGCAACAGTATGTTAGGGATTTACTTTGGAACTCTTCAGCTTTCGTAGGATTTTGAGAGCAAATGGCACACTTGGTACCCAGCCATTCCCAAGGCTTGCCAACAATGTTGCCCATACATCCTACCCAATACATACCCATATCAAAGTAGTTAATCCCAAATGCAGCATTCTTTTTGTCTCACTGTCTCTCTGTTCTCTCTGTTCTCTCTCTCTCTCTCTCTCTCTCTCTCTCTCTTTCTCTCTCTCTCTTTCTCTCTCTCTCTTTTTCTCTCTCTCCTGCCTCCCTCTCTCTCCCTCCCTTCTTTTCTCCCCCCTCTCTCTTTCTCTTTCTCTCTCTTTCTCCTGCCTCCCTCTCTTTCTTTCTCTTTTTCTCCTTCTTCTCCCTTCCTTTTCCCCTCTCCTTCTTCCTCTTCTCCTTCTTCCTCTCCTTCTCCCTCTTCTCCCTTCCTTTTCCCCTCTCCTTCTTCCTCTTCTCCTTCTTCCTCTCCTTCTCCCTCTCCCTCTCCTCTCTTCTCTCTCTCCTTTTCTTTCTCTCTTTTTCTCCTCCCTTCCTCCCTCCCTCTCCTTCCCTTCTCCTCTCTCTCTCTCTCTCTCTCTCTCTCTCTCTCTCTCTCTCTCCTTCTCTTTGTCCTTCTCTCCCTTAGGTTGATAGAGAATGATAGACAGTCAAACTCTTAGGACTATAGTAAAATGCCCTGGACCTTCAGAAGTGGGAGCTCACATCTCTTACTTTAGAATCCTAGAAATCAGAATTAAATTACTTTATTTTGGATCACTCCATTCGTATTTCTCCAAGAGCAGATTGGTGAAGATACCACATTGTTGAATGTCTACTAGAACTAGGCCAGCTACAAAAATAATTGCAAGTGAATATCTAAACACCCAGTATAACTGATTACCTAAAATTAATCAGATTAGGCCATTAAAGCCATACAAAACTAAAACATTTTGTTAAAAATTGATAACATTAATCAGTTATTAGTGACCATATTTTCTACAATGGCTATGCCCTCCACTGCCATCTCTCCTCTCTGAGCAGTCAGATTAAAAAGTCTGATGAACCAAGGTGGGTCTTACACTGGTGACCCTCTTTGTCAGGGCAATTAATTTAAATGATTTAATCAGTAAGCATGTATTTAGTATATGCCAGGCTTTGTGCTAGGTTCTGGGGATAGAAAGGCAAAAACAAAATAGATTTTGCCTTAAAGAATCTAATATTCTATAGGGAAAAATAGCATGTGAGATGATATATATTTAAAGATTTATTTTAAATATTATATATTATAATTTAAATATAAATATGATTATAATGTAATATTTTAACATGTTATATGTTAATGATGTATAAAATATATATTCACATATAATGTATTTATATCGTGTAAATATATTAGATATAATACAGACATAAAATATATCGTAATTTTTTTTAAAAAATAGCTTTTTATCTTCAAAATACATGCAAAGATAGCTTTCATCCCTGCAAAACCATGTGCTTCAAATTTTTCTCCCTCCCTTTTCCATCCCATCCCATACACAGCAAGCTATACCATAGGTGCTAAACATGTCCAATTCTTCTATAAATATTTCTTTTTTTTTTTTTTACAAGGAATCAATGAATTTATTTTAAGTAAAACTTTGCAAGAATAATTCATGTATGAACTAAGTTCACCATTTTCTCAGCAATTATAATAGAATGACAAGAAAACCATATGAATAACTGCATCATTTACATTATCCCTTTATGTTCTGAGTACTATACTGCTTCAGACCTTCACAACTTTATGCAAATCAAGAGAGGCTTACAAGATTCAGTATGTCAAATTTCACATGTGCTGATCTTTCACTGAAACATTCTCAAGCCATCTGATCCTCAGAAGAGCAGTTCTTGGATCATATATTTTATATATTTATTATTATTATTTTTGGAGAAAAGGAAAGGTATTATGAAACCATATTAACAATGATCCAAGCAATCAGTGATAGAAGGGCAGTATCATTGTGAATGATGATTGTTGTAACTGGCAAAACAAGTCCAAGATGAAATTTTCAAGTACTAAGAGTTAAGTCTTCAGGTCCTTCATTCTCCTTTCTTTTTTTCCCGTTATTTATACTTTTTAATTTACAAGATATATGCATAGGTAATTTTTCAGCATTGACAGTTGCAAATCCTTTTGTTCCGACTTTTTCCTTCCTTACTCCCACCCTTTGCCCCAGATGGCAGGTTGACCAATACATGTTAAATATGTTAAAATATAAATTAAATACAATATATGTATACATGTCCAAACAGTTAATTTGCTGTATAAAGAGTCAGACTTTGAAATAGTGTACAATTAGCCTGTGAAGGAAATAAAAAAATGCAGGCGGACAAAAATAGAGGGATTGGGAATTCTATGTAGTGGTTCATAGTCATCTCCCAGAGTTCTTTCCCTGGGTGTAGCTGATTCAGTTCATTACCGCTCTATTGGAATTGATTTGGTTCATCATATAGTACTGTTGTTGAAGTATATAATGATGTTCTAATCCTGCTCATATCACTCAGCATCGGTTTATGTAAGTCTCTCCAGGCCTTTCTGAAATCAACCTGATGGTCATTTCTTACAGAACAATAATATTCCATAATATTCATATGCCACAATTTATTTAACCATTCTCCAATTGATGGGCATCCACTCAGTTTCCAGTTTCTGGTCACTACAAAGAGGGCTGCCACAAACATTCTTGCACATACAGGTCCCTTTCCCTTCTTTAAAATCTCTTTGGGATATAAGCCCAGTAGTAACACTGCTGGGTCAAAGGGTATGCACAGTTTGATAGCTTTTTGAGCATACTTACAAATTGCTCTCCAGAATGGTTGGATGTATTCACAATTCCACCAAAAATATATCAGTGTCCCAGTTTTCCCACATCCCCTCCAGCATTCCGCATTATCTTTCCCTGAATTCTAGCCAATCTGACAGGTGTATAGTGGTATCTCAGAGTTGTCATTTCTCTGATTAATAATAACTTGGAGCATCTTTTCATATGGCTAGAAATAGTTTCAATTTCTTCATCTGAGAATTGTCAGTTCATATCCTTTGACCATTTATCAATTGGAGAATGGCTTGATTTCTTATAGAGTCAATTCTCTATATTTTTTGGAGATGAGGCCTTTATCAGAACCTTTGACTGTAAAAATGTTTTCCCAGTTTATTGCTTCCCTTCTAATCTTCTCTGCATTAGTGTTGTTTGTACAAAAACTTTTCTATTTGATATAATCAAATTTTTCTATTTTGTGATCAATAATTATCTCTAGTTCTTTTTTGGTCATAAATTTTTTCCTCTTCCACAGATCTGAGAGGTAAACTATCCTATGCTCTTCCAATTTATTTATAATCTCATTTTTTATACCTAGATCATGAACCCATTTTGATCTTATCTTGGTGTACGGTTTAATGCCTTATTAATGCCATACTAATTTCCAATTTTCCAGCAATTTTTGTCAGTGAGTTCTTATCCCAAAAGCTGGGGTCTTTGGGTTTGTCAAACACTAGATAATTAAAGTTATTGGCTGTTTTGTCCTTTGAACCTAACCTATTCCAGTGATCAACTAGTCTATTTCTTAGCCAATTACCAAATGGTTTTGATAACCACTGCTTTAAAATATAATTTTAGATCTGGTACATCTACACTTTCATTTGATTTTTTTTTCATTAATTCTCTTGAAATTCTTGACCTTTTGTTTTTCCATATGAACTTTGTTGTTATTTTTTCTAGGTCATTAAAATAGTTTTTTTGGGAGTCTGATTGGTATAGCGCTAAACAAATAGATTAATTTAGGTAATATTGTCATCTTTACTATGTTTGCTCACCCAATCCAAGAGAATTTAATATTTTTCCAATTTATTAGATCTGACTTTATTTGTGTGGAAAGAGTTTTGTAGTTTTGCTCATATAGTTTCTGATTTTCCGTTGGCAGATAGATTCCTAAATATTTTATACTGTCAATAGTTATTTTAAATGGAATTTCTCTTTGTAACTCTAACTGTTGGATTTTGTTAGTAATATATAAGAATGCTGATGACTTATGTGGGTTTATTTTGTATCCTGCAACTTTGGTAAAGGTGTGGATTATTTCTAATAGCTTATTAGTAGAATATCTGGGGTTCTCTAAGTATACCATCATATCATCAGCAAAGAGTGATAATTTGGTTTCCTCATTACTTACTCTAATTCGTTTAATTTCTTTCTTAGCTCTTATTGCCACAGCTAGCATTTCTAATACAATATTGAATAGTAATTGTGATAGAGGGCAACCTTGTTTCACTCCTGATCTTATTGGGAATGGTTCCAGTTTATTCCCATTACATATGATGCTTACTGATGGTTTTAAATAGATGCTGCTGATTATTTTAACGAAAAGACCATTGATTTCTATACTCTCAAGTGTTTTTAATAGGAATGGATGTTGAATTTTATCAAATGCTTTTTCTGCTATTGAAATGATCATATGGTTTTTGTTAATTTGGTTATTAATATGGTCAGTTATACTAATAGTTTTCCTAATATTGAACCAACCCTGCATTCCTGGTATAAATCCTACTTGATTATGTTGTATTATCCTGGGGATGATTTTCTGTAGTCTTTTTGCTAATATCTTGTTTGAGATTTTAGCAGCAATATTCATTAGGGAGATTGGTCTATAATTTTTTTTCTCTGTTTTCAACCTACCTGGTTTAGGTATCAGTATCATGTCTGTGTCATAAAAGGAATTTTGTAGGACTCCTTCATTCCCTATTTTTTCAAATAGTTTATATAGCATTGGGGCTAATTGTTCTTTAAATGTTTGGTAGAATTCACATGTAAATCCATCTGGTCCTGGGGATTTTTTCTTAGGGAGTTGATTAATAGCTTGTTCTATTTCTTTTTTGAGATGGGACTATTTAAGCAATTTACTTCCTCCTCTGTTAATCTGGGAAGCCTATATTTTTGGAGGTAGTCATCCATTTCACTTAGGTTATCAAATTTATTGACATAAATTTGGGCAAAGTAACTCCTTATTTCTTTAATTTCCTCTTCATTGGTGGAAAGTTCTCCCTTTTCATTTTTAAGACTAACAATTTGATTTTCCTCTCTCCTTTTTCTAATCAGATTTACCAAAAGTTTATCAATTTTATTGGTTTTTTTCATAAAGCCAACTCTTAGTTTTATTTATTAGTTCAATTGTTTTTTACTTTCAATATTATTAATTTCTCCTTTTCATTTTAGAATTTCAAGTTTAGTATTTGATTGGGGGTTTTTAATTTGTTCTTTTTTTAGCTTTTTAAATTGCAAGCCCAATTCATTGATCTTCTCTTTCTCTATTTTATTCAAGTAAGCCTCTAAGGATCTAATATTTCCCCTTATTACCGCTTTGGCTACATCCCACAAATTTTGGTATGGTGTCTCATCATTGTCATTATCTTGAGTGAAATTACTAATTTTGTCTATAATTTGCTGTTTCACCCAATCATTCTTTAAGATGAGATTATTTAGTTTCCAATTACTTTTTGGTCTATTTACCCCTAACTTTTTGTTGAATGTAGTTTTTATTGCATCGTGATCTGAAAAGAAAACATTTACTATTTCTGCCTTCCTGCATTTACTTTTGAGGTCTTTATGTCCTAATATATGGTCTATTTTTGTGTAGGTTCCATGAACTGCTGAGAAGAAAGTATACTCCTTTCTGACACCATTCAGTTTTCTCCAAAGATCTATCATACCTAATTTTTCCTAATATTCTATTTACCTCTTTAATTTCTTTCTTATTTGTTTTGTGTTTGATTTATCTAATTCTAAGAGTGCAAGATTGAGATCTCCCACTATTATAGTTTTGCTGTCTATTTCTTCTTGCAACTCTTTTAACTTCTCCTTTAGGAAGTTAGATGCTATACCACTTGGTGCATATATGTTTAATATTGATATTGCTTCATTGTCTATAGTACCCTCTAGCAAGATAGAGTTTCCTTTCTTATCTCTTTTAGTTTGATCAATTTTTGTTTTTGTTTGATCTGAAATAAGGGTGGCTACCCCTGCTTTTTTGACTTCACCTGAAGTATAATAGATTCTGCTCCAGCCTTTTACCTTTACTCTGTATGTATCTCCCTGTTTTAAATGTGTTTCATGTAAACAGCATATTGTAGGGTTCTGATTTTTTATCCAGTCTGCTATCTGCCTCTGCCTTATGGGAGAGTTCATTCCATTCACATTTATGGCTAAATTTACTAATTCTGTATTTCCTGCCATCATAATATCCCCAGATTGTGCTTTTTTTTTCTTTCACCCCCTTCTCCCCTTCCCTAGTATTAAACTCATGAGCCCCACTTGTGTCATGCAGCTCTCCCTCTTTAAGATCCCTCCCTTCTCCCTTTGAATCCCTTCCCCTTTCTTGTACCCTTCCCTTTTCCCTTTTCCTCTCCCACTTTTTAATGAGGTGAGAGAAGATTCTCTGTAAAATAAATGTCAATTATTTTCTCTTTGAGCCAACTCTGATGAGAATAAGAATCACACAATGTTCTTCCCCCTCTCTAAGTTCCCTCAGATATGATAGGTTTCCTTTGCCTCATCTTGGGATGTAGTTTCCCTCTTTTTATCTCCACTTTTCCCTTTTTCTGACACTATCCTCTTTCCTTTTCTACTTCCCTTTTTTAATGTTATATCAGTAAAATCAATTTATACATCTGGTTTTTTTGTATATCCACAACAGACGTAAAGTTCTCAAGAGTTCCTTTTACCTTTTTCTGCTTCTCTTGAGTCCTATGGTTGGAGATCAAATTTTTTGTTTAACTCTGGCTTTTTCCTTAGAAACAAATGGAATTCCTCTGTTTCATTAAGTATCTATCTTCTTCCATGGAAAAAAAATGCTCAGTTTAACTGGGTAGTTTATTTTTGGTTGCATTCCAAGTTCTTTTGCCTTTTGGAATATCAGATTCCAGGCCCTTAGATCCTTTAATGTTGAGGCAGCCAGAACTTGAGTGACTCTCATTGGGGCACCTCAGTATTTCAATTTTTTTCCCTGGCTCTTTGTAATATTTTTTTCTTTAATCTGATAGTTCTGAAATTTGGTCACAATATTCCTTGGAGTTTTTATTTTAGGGTCTTTTTCAGACGGTGTTTGATGAATTCTTTCAACACCTATTTTACCTTCTGGTTCTATTGCTTCTGGGCAGTTTTCTTTGATGATTTCCTGTAAAATAATATTTAGGCTCTTTTCTTCATCATAATTTTTGGGAAGTCCAATGATCCTCAGGTTATCGCTCCTAGATCTATTTTCCAGGTTTGTTGTTTTTCCAAGTAAATATTTGATTTTTTTCTAATCTTTCTTTTTTTTTTTTTTTTTTTGGTTTTGCTTGACTGATTCTTGATGTCTCAATGAATCAGTCATTTCTATTTGTTCAGTTCTTATTTTTAGTGAGTTATTTTCTTCTTTTAACTTCTTTTTGTATATGTCCCATTGAGTTTTTAAATGAGTTGTTTTGCTCTATGGAATTTTTTTCCATTTCACTAATTTTTTTTTAGTGAGTTATTTTCATTTTCCAATTTGCAAATCCTACTTTCTTAGTAATTCTTTATCTTTTCCAATTCACAAATTCTGTTTCCCTGCACTTCTTGGGAGTTTTTTACCTTTTCCAATTCACATTTCAGGAAGTTGTTGCTCTCTTTCATAGCTTTTCTTTCCTTTCTCTATTTTTCTTCTAATTCTCTTTTAATGTTTTTAATAGTCGGTTCTAGGAGAGTCTTTTGTGTTGGGGACCACAATTGTCTGGAGATTGTCTGCTATTAGTCTCCTTGGGATTGAAAACTTGCTCTCTTTCTGTATAGAAGCTATTGATTGTCCTTTTGATTTTTTTACTCATTTTTTTAAAAGCCTGTAGAGTCTGCCTTCAGGGCCAAGAAGTTACCAGCTTCCTCTGCAGAGAAAGGATAGGTATATAGACTGGTAGCTGTCCCGCCAACCAGCTACAAAGAGCAGGGAGATACGAGAGTGCTTTGGGAAAGAGTTCCCCCTGGAAGTAACTCAGGCCTTCACTGTAGAGCTGCAGAAGTGCCCTGCAAAAAGAACCCTGCAGTGAGAGTTAAGGAGTGCCCTGGGGCTAGAAGCTGGGCAGTGAAAGTGGCACTACTCCAGGCCAAAGCCCACTGTGGGGCTGTGGGTATTAGCAGCTGACTAGTGAATAGCCCTGCAGGGACCAGAAGTGTCCATGCCCAGGGAAGCATGGTCCACTGCAAAAGTTCTATTGCCCCAGGCCAAGCCCCCCACTATGCAGATTAGAGGCTGCCCTCAGCTGTGCCCCACTGCCATGCAGATTTGTAAATGCCCCCACAAAAGCCCCGTACTGCAGAATGTAACTTCAGAGCTGTGTTATGACCTGCACTGAGTCACTTCCACTTTTGGGTGGTTATAGCCAGATCTTGTTAGGTTCTGGCATTTTTTAGAGAATACCCTCTGTCTTTGGCTTTAATTTCTCTGCCGATTTACTGCTTTATAATTAAGGCAGAGCAGTTAGCCCATGGGAGAGTCGTCTCTAGCCACAGAAGTCACCCCTGCCCCTGGTCTGCTCTGGACACTAGTCTCTCCCTGCCTGGGCTGGTCTGTTCCTGGCCCCTCAGGACAAACCTTTCCTGGTGATCCTCCAGATTATTTTTGGCTGGTAAGTTCTTGTGCTTCTAAATTTTGTGTGTTTTACCAGTCAAGCACTATTTTTGAGGCTGAATTTAATAGTTGGTCGTGAAGGCTTGAGAGGAGCTTAGAAAGTTGCATGTGTCTTTTCTGCCATCTTTGCTCTGCCCACCCTATAAATATTTCCACATTTATCATACTATACAAGAAAAATCAGATCAAAAAGGGAAAAAGTGAGGAAAAAACATAAAACAAGCAAACAACAACAACAAAAGATCAACAAACTATGTTGTGATCCACATTCAGTCCCAACAGTCCTCTTTCTGGATGCAGACAACTCTCTCCATCATGTCTATTGGAATGGCTTGAATCACCTCATTATTGAAAAGACCCATGTCCATCAGAATTGATCATCACATAATCTTGCTGTTGCTATGTACCATCTTCTCCTTGTTCTATTCACTTCACTTAGCATCAGTTCATGTTAGTCTCTCCAGGTGTCTCTGAAATAATCCTGCTGATTGTTATATTCCATTACATTCATATATGTTATATTCCATTACATTCATATCTTATTCAGCCATTCCCCAACTGATACATGTATATATAAACATGCACATATATACTTAAGAAAATACCAGATATAGGCATACACACATGTGTGGCAATGCATGTGTTGCAATGCTGCTATGTTTGTACATATACTTGTGTGTTTTGCATACATACATTTTATTATTTAGATATACATGAGATATTATATATGTTTATTATACATGTATAATAAATTTAGATGTTTACATATAAAGTAAATATATTGGTTATATATTTTTATAATCATAAATGTAGTAGATATATTATTACAAATATATTTAAATACAAGGTAATTTCTGAGGGAAAAGTAAGCACAATTAAGTAAAAGAAAAAGCTTTCTATATTATCATGTTCACTTTTGTGATGTTATCTAGAGTTTGTCATATCTAGTTTCTTTCCCAAAGTAAATATTCATGATGTTCACATACAAGGTTTCTGTGAAGCTTACAAATTTCTGCCTTAAACTATATTTTCCAACATAGTTTTTGCTATCTTCATATATATTCATCTTTGGTAATAGGATTATCATAATACATGATGATTTAATGTGGAGGATTTTTTTGAATCTTTCATATAATTTCTCTACCTCTTCATCCTTGGCAACAGATGCTGGTACATAAACTTTAATTATTTTTATTTCTGTATATCATGTAATATTGCATATATTATTTGTTATTTCTAATCAGTGTCCTATTATCCTATTGTATTATAAAAGTCTTGAGTAAATGAATGAATGAAAAAGCATTATTTAGTATTTGCCACATAAAGATACTGTGCTAAATGCTACAAACACAAATGAAAAGACAAGGACCAAGGAGCTCACAATCCAAAGAAGGAAACACCTATTATGGAAGGTTTTAGCTGCCAATTGGGTGGAAAGAGCCTCAGGTCCTTAGACCTAAAACAGATCACAAATAATAATTTTTTTCATAAATTTTATTTTTTTTTATAAATTCATTTCCATGGATATCATCAGGATATCTGTGGATATCCATAATATCAGGTTTTGTTTTTGTTTTTGTTTTGTTTTAATGTTAGACCATTTAACAAGGCAGAATTCTAGTGATGGAGACTTTTTTTTCTTCTTCAATTACTGTGACTATACCCTGTTCAGGGGTAGTTGCCAGCCGCATAACCACATGAGTTGCTTCCTAAAATGGTGGCTGAGGGCAAAGGATAGTGCTGTTCCTAAGATTCTTGAGTTCAGGGTCTTGGACTGTCTCCATCAGGATCTGAGGGGAGATAATGGTCATGGTGGTGGTGAGGGTTTGGCCTACCTATTGCATGCTGCTTCCTATTTCTCCCTGAGGGTGCTTTGCTTGCATGCCTGTTTTGTGTGTGACAGCTGGTGGGGAGGGCTGGCCCCTTCTCCACAAGAGCTCCCTTTCTAGATGGTGACTGTTAGGAGAACAAAATGAGAGCAGAATCTTAAGTCTCACATAAATTAGATATCTCTCATCAATTAGTACAGTGTTCCTTAGAGAGTAGCCATTAAAAATATCAATTTGTTGATTTATCCACCCATGTTCACATATTTGGCATATTGAAATAAGTACAAATATTCAGTGATTTGATATCAAACAGATCCAAACAACTTAAATGATAACTGAAAATATCTAGTCTTCAGCAGGGTAATAACATCAATAATGACAATGACAATAATGCTGACAATACTTTAATACAGCACTTTATAAATGGTATTGTAGAAATACTAAAAATAGCAATGTCATATTAACATAGCATTTTGTAATTTTTCTAAGTATTTTGACATTAAAATGTTACAGTATAATGGAAAAAGCAATATCTCTGAAATCAAGAGGGCTTCTGTTCAAACCTCTGATACTTAGTGCATGTGACTCTTGAGCAAATCATTTGACCTTTCAACTGGCCTCAGTTTCACTCATCTGTATACTGAGGATTGGATTAGATGTCTGTGAGAGTTCTTTAATCTCTAAAATTGTGATACTAGGATTTTACCTAATTCTCTTAATAGTCCTATGAAGTTGTTATGTTGCCCCTGCATAGCTAGGCATGGAATCAGGAAAGCTTATTTTCCTGAGTTCAAATCTAGTTTCAGGCACTGACTGGTTTGTGCCCCTAGAACAGCCACTTAACCCTGTTTGACTCAGTTTTTTCATCTGTAAAATGAAATGGAGAAGGAAATGACCAACCACTCCAGTGTCTTTGCTATGAAAACCCCAAATGAGGTCACAAAGAATTGGACATGACTGAAATGACTAAGCAAGAACATTACTCCCATTTTGGAGATGAGAAAAATGAGATACAGTGATTCATGACTAATTAATGACAGAACCCAAACTAGAAACCAGATCTCCTTATTCCTACTACATATAAACAATGCTTATTTGGAATTTTGATCACCTCCATCTTATTCTCATTTTGGACCCTATAAGATCTTAGAGAACAGAGATTTGGAACGTCCATAAGGACATGGCTTCAAAATCTTGATTCAGTCAATGTGTGGTATTTGGGCAATTACATAACTCTTATAATTCACCTCAGTTTCTTCATCTGTAAAATGAGGAGATTGGAATAAATGGACTCTGAAGTCCCTTTCCAGCTTCAACTTTATGATGCCAGTACTTTAAGGCATAATAAATAGGAATCATTTCACAAATGAATGGAACAGTGGATAGAACATCAGGTCTGGAGTCAGAAAGCTCTTAATTCAAATCTAGCTTCAGACTCTAAGCCAAAATGTGATAATGAGCACTATTTGCCACAGTTTCTTCATCTATAAAATGAGCTAGAAACGGAAATGGCAAATGACTATAGTATCTTTGCCAAGAAAAACCCAAAGTGGCATCACAAAGAGTTGGACAAGACTGAAACAATTAAACAACAAAGACAACAATTTCACAAAGCTTCATTTGCCCAGGGACTCTTGAATGCTGAGTACCTTTTGGTAATTTTTTTTCTCTTTTCTAACCACCATTTGTGTTGTTTTTGAAAACCAAGTGAAAATCCTTTCAGGTCACTTAAACCAGTACAAAAATATACTTTCCTACATAACCCTGCTTTGCCTTAGAAGCTTTTCAACAAGGTACACAGTTCCCTATATAATGAATCAGTGTTTTCTAAGTATTCTGACTTTGAAATTATGCCTGCACATGGACTTCAGCTTACAAAGACTAAGGAAAATGTGCCAGGCAGGGAGAAATTTCTCTTTCAACCAGACATATATTAATTGAAGGAACTAAGTGAGAAACAAATTTCACTTAACTTGCTAAAGGAATGATGGATTTCAACACTTAAATTCAGATTTGGCCCTAGACAAAGTGTGCAGTAAGTAAAGTTTTCCCAAAGCATCAAATCCCACTTGGTTGATATTTGCTCTCCCTCACATCATTGGGAATTCTTATCCCTCTCAAAGCATCAAGTTCTCTTATTCTATTTGCTATATCACTAGCCTCTCCTACTATGACATCTTTCTGGGGTAGAGTCTCATCCTAGACCTTTTCAATATCCCTTATCCTCAACATACTTACCTATCTTGTATCTCATTCCTTCAAATTTTAATTGAGTGACTGACTTGGTTGAATTGAAAAAAAATGAATACACAGTCACTCGTTATTTCCCAGTACTTCCCACAGGGCATTTGAATTATAACAAAGACTCCCCAAACAGTAGGTCTAAATCCTGAAAAGATAAATCTATAAATGGGGGAAATTTGAACCAGTAGAGCAAACTATTGTGGCAGACTTCTCTGGTGGGATATGGCAGTAAGGACGAGGGGTTTTAAAGGATGCTGCTAAAATCTGCTTTAGTCATCATGTAAGGCTGAATTTCAATATAGGTTTATTTCTGAGCCATACTAGTTATGTAGAAATTATCTAAAAATACCATTTCTCTTTCACATTTGAAAATATAAAGGGACTTAGCTTGTCAGAAGTTTTGTTTCATCTATCTATTTCATTTGCCAAGTTAAAAGGGGAAGGAAGCATATTTTCTCCTGTCTATATTCTGTATGAAGGCAATCATTTATAGAGTAATTTGCATATATTTGGTGGCAATTGATTTATCATCAAGAAATAGGTCCAATTCAATTATCTTAGTAACCAAAGTAATTTTCCTCATTTACCTCAATGATATTGTACACAAATAGCCTCTAAGATTGTTTAAACTTGCTAAGGGTTTAAGTTTACTTTAGGATTGGTATCAGGTTCCTCTTGATATTTCTAAATGTAGATCACAACAGTAAGGATGGTTTCATTTTTGTCTGGATAGTACCATTGCTTTAACAAGGGTTCTCAAAATGTGGCGCAGTGAATCTTGGAGAGTCTCTAAAATCCTTTCAGAGGGTCTACAAATTCAAAATTAGTTTTTTTTCTATTTATGATAAATATCTATTATGTAACCCATATAAACAAAAACTCTTTGGACATATTCTCAATAGTTGTATTAACAACTACAGTATTAACCGTAAAGATACTGAGAAAAAGAGTTTGAGAACCACTGCTTTACAGTATCTGACACCTTCCTAGGTGCTTAATAAATGCCTACTGATTGATATTTACAATTATATAATTACTCATAATAATAAGTAGCATTTATGTAGTACTTACTAAGCACTTTATTGCCTCACTGGGGGGAAAATATTAGTATTACTCCCTTTTATAAATAAGAAAACTTAGGCAAACACAAGTGACTGGCCCAGGGTCACACAGTAAGTAGCTGAGGTTGGATTTGAACTCCAGATCTAGTGCTCTATCCACTGCACCAGCTGTCTGCCCCTTTACCACTTTAGAAAACATCTCTACATATATATGAATCCATTCCTCACATCAACTCTTTAAAACAAAAGATTGTCTATCTTTACCAATAAAGAATAAAGGTTCAATGACTTGCAAGTAGTAAGTGTTGTCAGGACTTGGGTTTGGGCAATAAAATCCTCCTTTTCATTTCTCTCCATTCAATTTTTATGAAAACTATAACCATAAAAAAAGAAAAAATAAGTTTAAGTATCAGAAGGGAAATATTAATTTCTCTCAAAAAATTTTTTATAAAAAGACTGAAAGCATGATACCAAGTTATATAGAAAATCAATTTGTGGTCTTTCTTATATTTAAATTTTGCCTCTATGGTTTTGATCTTTAAGATGCTAAACAGATTTCACAAATACAAAGACCATCTGCATTCCTATCAGTTTAAACTCAATTAATTTTATGGTTTTTCTCTTTTGATCTTCAGTTAACAAGCTCTTGAGAGTATTAAGAAGCAGCCAGGCAGGGCATATGGCTAAAGTGCAAAACTCATGGACAAGGAACCCTGAGTTCTAATCTTACTTCTGGTTGTGTGATCCCCGGTAATTCACTATAACTTTCAGATGTCTTTTTTCCATTGGCAAGATGACATCTATAGTACCCACCTTATAGGGTTATTAGGGGGCAAATGAGCTAATGTACATGATGTGTTTGGCCAACTCTGAAGTATTCTTGTCAACTACTGATACTAGATAGCTAGGTGCCACACTGGATAGAGTTTGGGTTTGAAGTCAGAAAATCTGAGTTCAAATCTGATCTTGGCGAGTAGCTAGACAAATCACTTACTCCTGTTTGCCTTCATTTCCTCAACTGTAAAATGAGCTAGAGAAAAAAATGGCAAGTCATTCCAGTATGTTTGCCAAGAAAATTTCAAATGGAGTCAAGAAGAGTCAGACACACCTGAAAAACAACACTACTATTAAGCTATGGATATCTGTGGTAAGGGAATAACTAAAGCAGAAATTGGAACATGAAACAAAGTAAGATGGAAGCTGTATCTCTTCTGTGAAATGGAGGAATACTTGATGTATGGGGAGAAAACACAAGAAATTCATATGATCAGCTTCTTGCCAACATCTAGATACTTACGTCAAACTACCAGATTTCTGATAATTTTGTTTCACCATTTTAATACAGATGGTTGGTATCATGGATGACACAGATGATAATCTCATAAAACCTGGCATATGATTGTTTCTCCATAAGCTCTGTTGAATTGAAAATAATTCTCCTAGTGAAAACAAAGAATGGAGCGCATCCTAATTTGCAAAAACTTATAATTTGGTCTTGAGAAAATACCATGGAAGAAGAATTATTTTCTGAATAATTATTTACCTTTTCATTAGTTATCTTCTCTATGTTTTTTGCCATTTCATAAAATCACAGAATATCAGAATTATAGGAGAC
This sequence comes from Sarcophilus harrisii, assembly GCF_902635505.1. Classification (NCBI taxonomy): domain Eukaryota; kingdom Metazoa; phylum Chordata; class Mammalia; order Dasyuromorphia; family Dasyuridae; genus Sarcophilus; species Sarcophilus harrisii. The sequence continues at coordinate 347,447,307 of NC_045426.1, forward strand.
TTTATAAGTCATCTAATGTAGGAGATTGGAAAGAGTATTGATTTAGAGTCAGAGTCCCTTGATTCAGATCTCAGTTCTACCACTTATTACCACTTTCAAATATTGTTCCTGGTTCTGCCCTCTGGACACAAAGAGAAAAATACAGACATAATTAGTCAAACCTCTTTCACATCATAGCCCTTCACATATTTAAAAGTTGTTAAAATATCTCTCCTCAGGCAAAAATCAATTGATCCAAGCCCTTCACAAACACAGTTGTTCTCCTCTCCACATTCTCCAGCTAATCTAGAACTGAACACAGTACTCCAGATGAGGTCTGAAAAAGACAGATTATAATAGGACAATCATCTCCCCCCTATAAATAATTCTCCTTTTAATGAAGCCCAAGATTTTATTTTATTTTTTTACTGCATCATCACACTGCTAACTCAGATTTAGATTGCATTCCACTAAAACCTCAAAATATTTTTATAACAATTTCTGTTTAACTGCTATTCCAGTCATGTATCACTCTTTATTTTACCTCCCTCCATAAGCTGCCTTTGGACCTGGAAGTTGATTTTTTTCTTTGTACCAATTATAAGACTTTATATTTATCCCTGTTGGATTTCATCTTAGCAGATCAGACCCTATGCCCTGTCCTATAAAGATGTTTTTTGGATCTTGAATTTGTCATCCACTTTTCTAGCTATCTTCTCACTCCCAGTTTTATGTCATCTGTGAATTTGATAAGAATATAATTTATATCTTTATCTGAATCATTGAAAAGATATTAAACAGTTCAGGGTCAAGCTAAGATCCAAGTTATCATTTTCAGTTTTGAATTACTACCAATAGTTATTTCTCTCCCTAGATTTTGAATTATTGGAAAACAGGGACCTTACTTGTTTTCCTGTGCATATCTCTCAGCAACCCTCCTACTACACTGTACATAATAGGTGCTCAATAATTGTTTGTTTATTTTGAATTTATCGAATGCAAAGAGTGTAGTTATTAAGCTGCCCTCATGATCCACACAGATTTATTAGGAAGATCTGGGAAAGTAATGCCCTTGAAATCAATTGAGGAAAAAGGCCATTTCTTCCTCCAGGAATCCTCCAATTGACTTAAAAGCAAATAGGGGAGGTTGGTGACTCCTCAAGGCATCCCAGCAGGTATCATGAATGACCAGATTCTATGCCTCATTATGACATCACCAGGGAGCATGACTTAGGTCAAGAGCTTGGCAGGAGGCCCTGGTAACAGCAAAATCAACAGCAATCAGATCTGGAAAGCCAATATGCTCACTGCCATAAAACTGAAAAGAGAGCTCATTGTGCCTTGGGCACAGCATCAGGTTTAATAGAAAAGTAGGCATGTTTATAGTCTCAGATTTACAACATGACTTATAAACACCTTATTACTTAGAGTCCAGTCTGCTGTCCTAGAAACTAAGAATGTGACTTTGTTAAGCAGAAGAATTTGTTGACATAAAGGTCTTGACTCAGTTGGCCTTTGTGGTTAACCAAAATGCATTTACTCCTGAGAAAGTCAACACCAGCAAACAAAATGCCTCTTATACTACAATACGGTAAGTTTTAGATTGGCCAAGCTTAATGCTATGACATAAATATGCTTAATGTTTATGGAATTTTTTTAGAAGCTTTTTGCCATGTCAGACTTGCTGTCCAGTGTGAATCCTACTGAATGGGAATGTGTTTTCAGAATTGCATGTGCTTAAAGACCTCATCAGAAATATTCATAAAGCCTGCCATGAATACCAGAGTTAGCCACATGGCCAAAAAAAAAAAATTGGGAGGGGGTTTCTGGGGATGAGCATGGTCTTCTTAGACATTAATATGGATAAATCATTTTTCTTCCATGTCACATTTAACACACTGAAATGGTTACCAACAATTAAAACGAGGGCTAATGGAAAATAATGTTGAATAAATATTGTAAAACCACATGAAAATATGTTTGAGGAAGGCTAAGGAGTCTGACCAAAGCCCACAAAATAGAGAAAATTCCCTGGGAAGAATGAAAATCCAAATGAACTTTCTGGCAATCACACATAGAACAGAAGCCTGTGGGCAGTCTTTGAAATAATAAGACAGGTGGAACTTCTAGAGGTCATTTAGTCCAACCCTCTACCTTTAGTTGGGAGTGAAGAAAAACCAGTTCAGATGGATGGCCTTTGGTTTTTTTGGGGAAATATCTTTCAGGAAAAGAATATTTACTCTTAAAGTAGGTGGGTCTTTTCAGAAGCCCTAGAATTCTATAGCAGAATAGTTGATCCCTTGGTGGGGTTAGATTTCTAGAGGTCATTGAACTTCACTGTCTCAAATGAAAACAAAACAAAATTTAAAGCAGACTTTACACTGATATTTCTGTAAAGTTATAATTTAACTTAAATTTCTTTATATTTTAGATGTACTATTTAATGTAATCATAAAAATATTACTATGTCAAAAATTTTTTTCAAATATTTTGATATGTTTTACAATATACTGGACTTTTTTGCAAGTTATGTATTTTATTTTACCTATAAAAATGAATAGCCTGGCACTCCTTTCCTGTAGTCTGGGTATGTTACATTTCAGCCCTCATTCCACCCCAGTTTCTCTGATGAATATCTAGTTTCTCTGCCATTAGTTCAAGGCCCCACCAATAGTTTTTCCCAGCCACATACATTTAACCATTTAATAACTAGATAGCTTTTACAAAAGAATGTTTACTTTAAAGATATAACAAGAATTTATAAGAATATGTCATTCCTCAATTGATAAATGATCAAAGGATATGAACAATTTTCAAATAAAAAAATTAAAGCCACCTATAGTCATATGAAAAAAATAATGTAAATCACTATTGATTAAAGAAATGCAAATTAAAACAACTCTGAGATACCATCTCACATCTGGCAGATTGGTTAAGATGACAGGAAAAGATAGTGATAAATGTTGGAGAATATGTGGGGAAAACTGGGACACTAATGCCTTGTTGGTGGAGTTGTCAGAGCTTTGGAACAATGCCCAAAGGACTATCAAACTGTGCATACCCTTTAGTCCTGCAGTGTCTTTACTGGGTCTATGTCCCCGCAAAAAAATCATAAAGGTGGGGAAAGGACCCACATGTGCAAAAAATGTTTATAGCAACTCTTTATGTAGTAACAAAGAATTGGAAAATGAGAAAATGCCCATCAATTGGAGAATGGCTGAATAAGTTATGGTGTATGAAAGTAATGGAATATTATTGTTCTATTTAAAGAATGATGAGTGGGCTAAATTTTGAAAGGCCCAGAAAGATTTCCATGAACTGATGCTGAATGAAGTAAGCAGAATCAGTAAAACATTGTACACAGCAACAACAGAATTATGTGATGATCATCTATGACAGACCTGGTTCTTCTCAGAAGTTCATTGATCCAAAGCAATCCCAATAAACTTTGGATAGAAAACACCATCCACTTCCAGAGAGAGCACTATGGAGACTGAATGTGGATCAACACATACATTCTCACCTTTTTTCCCTTCTTTTTTCCTTATAGTTTTTCCCTTTTGTTCTGCTTTTTCTCTCCTGACATAATTCATAAAGAAATATGTAGAAATAAACAAACAAAACCACTAATGTATATGTGTAACCAAAAATAATTTTTGTTTTACATGTAACTGGGCTAAGTATTTTTTAAAGGATAGTGGCAAGAAAGTGGCAAAGAAAAGCCAAAAAATTGCCTGAGTTCTCCCATTTCCCTTGGAAACAATGTTAAATTAAATCTCTCAATGGATCCTGGAGCAACAGGATAAGAGTGAAACAATTTTTCAGCTTAAGATAACTTAGAAGGACTTTAGAAAAGGTCAGTTTTACTTGTGTCAAAGGGAAGGAGAGCCCAATGCAGACATTATCAGTACAAGCCAAAGGAAGGCTCTAAGCCACAACACAGAACAGAAACCAAAGTCCCTCAATCCTGACTGAGTAGGCTAGTGACTTAGCAGGCCAGCTGTGAGGTCACCAGCCTCAGAACCCTGGCACAACAAGTGTGACTAGGCTGGACCACTCCAGCAATAGTGGCCAAGTTGCAAGCATCAGAGACCCCAGCACAGAAAGCTAAGTCTCCTACCCTCATTCTTGGGACAGTGGCCTCTGTCCTGTCCCTTAGAAGCAGAGCTTGACTTTAAAAGTCAGGAGTTAGGTTTAAAAATGAGTAGAAAAACTGAAAAGAATCCTAACCATAGAAAGCTACCATGGCAACAGGAAAGACCAAAACACAAGCACAGAAGAAGACAACAACATCAAAATATCTACATGTGAAACCTCAAAAGGGAATATGAATTGGTCTCAAGGCCAAAAAAGTCTTGGAAGAACTCAAAAAGGATTTTAAAAATCAAATAAGAAAGATAGGAGAAAAATTAGGAAAAGAAATGAGAGCTATGCAAGAGGGAGGCAAGCTGGAAAAGGAAAAAATAAAAATTGACTGAAGAAAACAACTTAAAAATTTGAATTGGCCAAATGGAAATGGAATGCCCCTCTGGGTATATACCCTATCCTATATCCTATAATTCCTTCAAAATTAAAAATGGATAAGTGGAAACTAATCACATTAAGAATCAGTCAAACAATATCCGAAGAATAAGGAAATGGAAAAAATGGAAAAACTGACCCAGAAAATAAATCATGGAGAGATAATTTGAGAATTATTAAACTATCTGAAAGCTAGGATAAAAAGAGACTCTGGACAGCATCTTTCAAAAAATTGTCAAGGTAAACTTTCCTGAAATCGTAGAGCCAGAGGGAAAATTGTCATTGAAAAAAATCCATTGATTATTTCCTAACCACAATAAACAATAAAGAAGTTAAGGAGGTGAATGGAATTTTAGAAAAGTTATATATAATAGACCTCTGGAAAAAATTGAATTGGGAAAGAAAAGAATATATACCTTTTTTCTCATTGGTACATGACATCTGTACAAGAATTGATCATGCATTAGGGCATAAAAATTTCAAAATCAAATGCATAAAGGCAGAAATATTTAAAGCATTTTTCAGATCATTATGTAATAAAAAAATGTAATAAAGGGACATGGAAAGATAGACTAAAAATTATCTAAAATAAAGGGCCATGAAAAGATAGACTAAAAATTATCTGGAAAGAAAACAATCTAATCCTAAAGAATAAATGGGTCAAAGAACAAATCTTAGAAAAAATAATTTTATCAAAGAGAATGACAAAAATAAGACAACATACCAAAACCTATGGGACACAGACAAAGCAGTTCATAAGGAAAATTTTTGTATCTAAATTCTTACATGAATAAAATAGAAAAAGAGATCAGTGAATTGAGTATACAACTAAAAAAGCTAGAAAGAGAGATACTAGAAAGAGAAATACTAAATTAGAAATTCTGGAGATAAAAGGAGAATAATAAAATTAAAAATAAGAAATATATTGAACTAATAAATAAAACTAAGAGCCAATTATATTTAAAAATAAAATGTTTGATTTTATTTTTAAAAAGAAAAAAAGAAAAATTGAAAAGGGGGAATTCACCACTAACAGAGGAAATTAAAGCAATAATCAGGAGGTAACAAATCTGACAATCTAAGTGAAATTGATGAATATTTAAACAAATATATATTCCCCAGATTAACAAAGGAGGAAATAAAATATATAAATAATCCCATTTTAGAAAAAATAAATGAACATGCCATTAATTAACTTTCTAAGAAAATACTCTTCAGGGTCAGATGGATTTACAAGTGGATCCTATCAAACATTTAAAAAACAATTAATTCCAATTCTATACAAGCTATTTGGAAAAATAGGTAAAGACATGGTTATACCAAATACCATCTATTACACAGATATAGTGCTGATGCCTAAACCAGGAAGAGTCAAAACAGAAAAAGTTATAGACACAATTTTCCTAATGAATATTGAAACAAAAAATTTTAATGAAATATCAGCAAAGAAATTGCAAAATATATAATTGGAAATATTTAAAATATATAATTGGAATTATATAACAAATATATATCCCCATATATATCCCCCCAAATACAAATATATATCCCCAAAACTCCAGATTCTGGGATAAGAACTCAGTATTTTACAAAAACTGCTGGGAAAAGTGCAAAATAATGGCAGAAACTAGGTATAAACAACATCTTATACCTTATACTGAGATAAGGTCAAAATGGATACATAATTTAGACAAAAACAGTGGTAGCATAAGCAAATTAGAACAAGAAATCATTTACCTGTCAGATCTATGGAAATGGGAAGAAATCTATGACCAAATAGGAGATAGAGAAGACAATGAAATGCAAAACAGATCATTTTAATTACATTAAATTGAAAAGGTTTTACCAAAACAAAACAAATACAACAAAGATGAGAAGGAAAGCAGAAAGCTAGGAAACAATGTTTACAGCCAGTGTTTCTGATCCAGGTTTTGTTTCTCAAATATAGAGAACTGAGGCAAATGAATACAAGTAACAAACGATGAAGTGATAAATATTGCTAAATGGTTAAAGGGTATGCACAGGCAGTTTTCAGATAAAGAAATTAAAGTTACTTATAGTCACATGGAAAAAATTCTCTGAATCACTATTTATTAGAAGAAAAGCAAATTAAAACAACTCAGAGGTTATCACCTATACCTATTATATTGTCTAATATGACAGAAAAAGAAAATGGAATAAATGTTGGAGAGAATGTAGGAAAATTGGAACACTGATGCATTGTTGTAGAGTTGTGAATTGATACAGCCATTCTAGACAGCAACTTGGAACTATGCCCAAAGGATTATAAAACTGCATACCTTTTGATCTTGCTATGCTGCTACTAGATCTATAATCCAAAGAAAATCATAAAATATGGGAAAATATCCACATATACAAAATTATTTATAGCAGTTCTTTTTGTAGTAGCAAAAATTTAGAAATTATGGGAACATCCATCAGTTTGAAAGTGGGTGACCCAAGTTATAGTAACTTAATGTAATGGAATACACACCAATTCCTCAGCTAGCAAAAAAAAAAAATTGGAATCCTGGCTCCAAAGTTTCTATAGCTTTAGTTCCTGTGTCCATGTCCTCTCCTTCCTATGCCTAGAACTGAAAAGAATAAATGAAACATTTTAAAACTCCAAGTTCAATTCTCAGGGCCACAGAGCATAAAATGGGAGATAGCCCTTTCTTCATACCTAATTCAATATGTAATGTCTAAGGTTTGGGTGAATAGGATCTTTACTATCATCACCCTGAAAAAGAAGGAGAGAAAAGAAAGCTAACAGATTAGTAGTTTTTAAGAAACAATTTGTTTAGACTATGCAGCCAGTGGAAAGAGTCTATTCACTATCCACAAAATGCAAGATGTCTTCTCTAAGAAGCAGGTCTGGGTTACCTTCTCTTTGTGTTCCTCCAACTTAAGTAATTTGGATATAAGCAGCAAATTTTAAAACTTCATTCTAAGGGAGATTTCAACAGACTGGAAAAAGGGGGTACATGATAAAATAGCTTAAGAATGCCTGATACAGAATAAAAATGTTCCTATTTCTGTCTACTTTAAAATTAGAACTCCAGTACTAAAACAAAATTTGCCTTTTATTTCAGTCAGATTTCTTAGAATAATGAAACTGTCTTCTATCTGGGGTCATTTAACAGGTCTGTCAATTTCAGTATAATTAATCATGACAGAATAGATATGGCCAGTGGATTAAACTGATTTTCATGGTCTTACAAATTACCAGAATCTGAAAATATCCACATGAATGTTTTTGTTAACTATGGCAAACAGTGGTTCTGTGACTTAAATTTCTGGTCAAGTTTAATTCTGCTTGGGGTTATATGGAGACAGCCAATGTTACCTACATCAGAGGATTCCTAATCAGTTACAGAAAGAAGGTCTTTTTATAAGATTTAGAATCTTTGCTAGAAGAGGAAAAAATGCCCTTATAGTAATCATAAAACCTGTGACTTGCTCAGGGAAGGCATTGTGAAATGCAACTGAGTTTCAAGCTGTCTGCACAGTGAGCACCTTATCTTTTTAAATTCAACACTAAACATTTGTTTATGTGCACTAACTATATTGTGTAAGTGCCTATTGGATAGAGATCAGGCATGACCTTTCTCCCCATGGAGTTTCCATCATTTACCTATCCTTCCCACTCGAATCCCCTCTCCAAAAAATGTATGCCCCTTAAATCATTTATTTCATCTATGTTAAAGCATTTCCTATATTAGCTTTTTGGTCAGATATAGGGATCCCAAGGACCTGAGAATAGAAAAGGAAAGATGACTTCATTTCTTTGGTCTCAGAGGAAAAGGAGTATGCTGAGTTGATTCCAGAGACCAAGCAAAGCTCACATTTGCTATCCTATTCCACAAAGCAAATAATTACTTAGCTTCTAAGTCTTGATTCCAGATCAGGGCCATAACCATCAGATTTTGCACCTGGGGCCACTGTTGCCTAGCTAAACAGTACAAAACAAAATCTTGCCTTCAAAACAATTCTGTAATTCATGATGTGAAGACATTACAACAAGTCAGGGTATGTTCAGTTAAGTGAGATGAGGAATTAGCTATTACCCTAACTTAAGAGAGAGATTCTCAGAATTAGATGAGACCTTAAAGTCAATCAAATCTCCAACCTATGGAATTTGAGATCCCTGGGTTCTTTTAACTCTATCTGAGAGACTTCCTCCCACTCAGCAAGTGAGAGGGAAGGCACCATTAGGATTACTGCTTGCCTTTATTGGGGGAAATGTCACTTCTTGAAGGCCAGGAAGAAAGTAGTCCTTCATAGAAAGAGAAAGATGGAAGAGAATTCCTGTGGAAGTTACAGGTGGGAGTAGGTGAGTCGAAGACTTTTTATATAATAAAGGGAGAAAACAAACCTCACTGAGGCCCAAAGCATAAAACTCTTTTTCCCAGTTCCCTGGCTGATGCAAAGCTTTCTTCATCACACAGCACCATCCTCCCCAGCTCCCAACCCCTTTTCTACTGTGCTAAAGGACTACATGTATATTAAAACTATTTCCTCTAAACTTTTGCCCCATGAATTGAAATTCTCCTAAGTCTGAGAGACAGCTAGCTGAATTTTGGGCTGGCCTAAATGATTTGAAAATGTAGCTGGAGGAAAAAAACACACTGATGCAAATAGTAACCTCTCTATTAAAAATCAATAACATCATTTTCTATAAATAAACAGGTCTAGTTAAAATAAAATAGAAAAACCCAACCCTTATTTAGTGACTCACTGAAATGAACTATGATTGCTTTTGCCTTAAAAACATTTTTTTCATATTTTCAGCTGGCAAAAGCACATAGAAAAACATTACGATTTTAAAATTCTCATTCCTCCTCCTTACCAACATTTGAGCACATTTGGACTTTACAAGATTTCTAGATACCTCTTGGGTTGGCCTTTTTGGCACCGTGTACCTTATGTTATCATGAATAAAAAAAAACAAAACACCTAACTCAACATCAAAGGGTTCCATGTATATAAGCTGTATTTTCCAGAATAGTATTTCCTTAGTTCTCCCTTTCTTATCCGAGCATCAAAGCCTAAGACTTGAAGTTCAGACAGAAAGTAGACAGCTTCTTGGATGAGAGGCAGAGAAAAGGGCAGTTAGGATTCTTTGTTTACATGGAGCCTTTAAAAAAAAGCAAAAAAAAAGTTTTACTATATAATTCTCTTGTTCAATAACTTTCAGTGGCTCTCTATTCCAGATTAAAATATAAACTCCTTAGATTTACTATTTAAAGCCTTCTGCTATCTGTTTTGAACCCAACTTATCAACCCTTATTCCATCTTATTCCACCTTATACCCTCTCTGTTACACAGTCTTCTTAATTATTCCCCAAATTCCACTTTCTATTTTCTATGTTGTCTCGAGTCATTTCTATGCCTAGATTGTATATATTCTTCAACTTAGAATCTTTACTTGCCTTCAAGGGTCCCTTCACATGCCACCTATTATATGAAGCTTTCACTGATTTCTTCTCTTCTTAGTGTTCTCTTCAGAGTTCAGAAGAAAGAACAATATATTTTGAATTAGAGAGCTTAGGTTTGAATCTCTGCTTTTCTATTTTGTCACCTTGAAAAAGTCACTTCATACCTTTGGACTTCAGCGTTCTCATCTGCAAAATGAGAGAATGAGATTGTTTAGATGGCTCTAATATCCCTTCCAGCTCCAAATCTATAATCTTTTTTCAAATTATCTTGCATTGGTTTATTTGGTATATGTTGTATTCTGTCAACCTGCCAGTAGGGAAGAGACCTTTCCTTTTTGAAAGGATAATATACAATAGATTAATGAAATACAAAGTTACCATTCTCACCATCAATAAGTACATATTAGAAGCCTATGCTTATAGCTGTGTAGTAGGCACCCAGCAGAGAAATTTCAAAAAGCTACAAGTTCTTCTTGCCTCAGACTATAACAGAATCAGCTGTTGAGATGATAGAATGGCAGAAGTTTGCCAAAGGCCTCAGTCAAACTGAGACTTGTTGAATACCTTAGCTTAAAACAGGCCAAGGTCTCCCATTTCATCCAGAGCCATCTCCAATCATCTTGATCTATATCTTGCCAATGAACCCAGATGGCTCTGGAGAGGAAAGAGAGGCAGGTGACCCTGCACAGGCCCCCCTCAGCTTCAATCCAATTCACTTGAATGTTATGACTTCACCTCCTTGATATCATGGTCTTGTTAGGGGAAGGTGGAAGCAGAGGAAGATAGGGTATGCACAGAAGTAAGGTTGTTGTGTCAAAGGATGTATACAATTTACCAACACTTTCCTTATAATTCCAAATTGATTTCTAAAATGGTTGAATCATTTTATAACTCCACCAAGAATATATTAGTGTTCCTTTATTTCCATAGCTCCTCCAATATTAACTATTTTATTTTGGACTATTTTTGCCAATTTGATAAACATAAGGCGATATCACAAATATGTTTTTATTCTTAGATGCCTTATTAGTAATTGAAACTTTTTATATGACTGTTGATAGTTTGAAATTCTTCTCTTAAAACTTTGTTCATGTCTTCTCACTACATCCTTCTCTTTCCTAATCCTCTCCTCCACCAAAAACACCCAATCAACCAACCAAACAAACAAGCAAACAAAAAAACCTCTCTTGTAGCAATAAGCACAGTCAAGCAAAACAAATTCACATATTGGCCATTAATAAAAATATATGAATCATTCTAAACTAAGCTTTGAAAATTAGAATTGGGCAAGGGGGAGCCACAAAGTTATAAAATTATGATAAAAGAAAACTTAAAAAGTGAAAAAAGTAAGACATCTCATAAAAAAGGAACAGATCTGGAAAACAGATAAAGTGAGAAAATATAAGAATAATTAAACTACTTGAAAGCTATCATCAAAAAGAAAGACTTGAGTAAAATAATACAAGAAAATAATTAAAGAAAATTGTCCTGAAGTATTTGAACAAGAAGGGAAAGTAAATTGGGGGGGGAGCCACAAAGTTATAAAATTATGATAAAAGAAAACTTAAAAAGTGAAAAAAGTAAGACATCTCATAAAAAAGGAACAGATCTGGAAAACAGATAAAGTGAGAAAATATAAGAATAATTAAACTACTTGAAAGCTATCATCAAAAAGAAAGACTTGAGTAAAATAATACAAGAAAATAATTAAAGAAAATTGTCCTGAAGTATTTGAACAAGAAGGGAAAGTAAATTGGGGAATCCACCTATCACCTGAAAAAGCAATTTGCAACTATCCCCAAGGAGAATATACCTTTGATTCAGTGTAATACCATTGCTAAGCAAATATAATAAAGATGACAATACTACCTAAACTAATCTATTTGTTTAGCGCTATACCAATCAGACTCCAAAAAAACTATTTTAATGACCTAGAAAAAATAACAACAAAATTCATATGGAAAAACAAAAGGTCAAGAATTTCAAGGGAATTAATGAAAAAAAAATCAAATGAAGGTGGCTTAGCTATACCAGATCTAAAATTATATTATAGAGCAGCAGTTACCAAAACCATTTGGTATTGGCTAAGGAACAGATTAGTTGATCAGTGGAATAGGTTAGGTTAAAGGGACAAAACAGTCAACAACTATAGCACCCTAGTGTTTGATAAACCTCAAAGACCCCAGCTTTTGGGATAAGAACTACTGTTTGACAAAAATTGCTGGGAAAATTGAAACTAATATGGCAGAAATTAGGCATTGATCCACACTTAACACTGTAAACCAAGATAAGGTCAAAATGGGTTCATGACCTAGGACATAAAAAATGAGATTATAAATAAATTAGAGGAACACAGGATAGTTTACCTTTCAGACCTGTGGAAGGGAAGGAATTTATGACCAAAGAAGAACTAGAGATCATTACTGATCACAAAATATAAAATTTCGGCTATATCAAACTGAAAAGTTTTTGTACAAACAAAACTAATGCAGACAAGATTAGAAGGGAAGCAATAAACTGGGAAAACATTTTTACAGTCAAAGGTTCTGATAAAGGCCTCATTTCCAAAATATATAGAGAATTGACTCTAATTTATAAAAAATCAAGCCATTCTCCAATTGATAAATGGTCAAAGGATATGGACAATTATCAGATGAAGAAATTGAAACTATTTCCAACCATATGAAAAGATGCTCCAAATCATTATTAATTAGAGAAATGCAAATTAAGACAACTCTAAGATACCACTACACACCTGCCAGATTGGCTAGAATGACAGGGAAAGATAATGCGGAATGTTGGAGGGGATGTGGGAAAACAGGGACACTAATACATTGTTGGTGGAATTGTGAATACATCCAACTATTCTGGAGAGCAATATGGAACTATGCTCAAAAATTTATCAAACTGTGCATACCCTTTGACCCAGCAGTGTTACTACTGGGCTTATATGCCAAAGAGATTTTAAAGAAGGGAAAGGGACCTTTATGTGCACGAATGTTTGTGGCAGCCCTTTTTGTAGTGGCTAGAAACTGGAAACTGAGTGGATGCCCATCAGTTGGAGAATGGCTGAATAAATTGTGGTATATGAATATTACGGAATATTATTGTTCTGTTAGAAATGACCAACAGGATGATTTCAGAAAGGCCTGGAGAGACTTACACGAACTGATGTTGAATGAAATGAGCAGGGCCAAGAGATCATTATATACTTCAATAACAATACTATGATGATCAGTTCTGATGGACCTGGCCATCCTCAGCAATGAGATCAACCAAATCATTTCCAATGGAGCAGTAATGAACTGAACCAGCTATGCCCAGCGAAAGAACTCTGGAGATGACTAAAACCATTACATTGAATTCTAATCCCTATATTTATGCCCACCTGCATTTTTGATTTTCTTCACAAGCTAATTGTACAATATTTGAGAGTCTGATTCTATTTGTACAGCAAAATAACAGTTTGGTCATGTATACTTATCGTGTATCTAATTTATATTTTAATATATTTAACATCTAGTGGTCATCCTGCCATTTGGGGGAGGGGGTGGAGGGAAGGAGGGGAAAAATTAGAACAAGAGCTTTGGCAATTGTCAATGCTGTAAAGTTACCCATACATATAACTTGTAAATAAAAGGCTATTAAATTAAAAAAAAAAAAAGGAATAACATTCTAATTTCCCAAACTCCCAGATCAAAGAGAAAATTCTTCAAATACCATTACTAAAAATAATAATAATAAAGCTTTAAAATTCATATACAGTGCAGCCACAATTAGACTCACACTATCAACAACTACAATAAAAGACCACAGGTCTTGGAATACTATATATTGAAGATCAAAAGAAGTAGAGTTGTGGCAGAAAATTTCATATTTACAAAAATTAAGCATAACTCTGAATAAGTAAAAAAGAATATTTAGGGAATTGCCAGACTTTCAGGATTTTGTTAAAAAAATGTCCTTGAACAAATTTAACATATAAGATCCAAGAGAAATAATCAGGTAAATATCAAAGACTAATTTCAAAGGGACTCAATAAGGATAAATTGTTTGTTTTACACATGGAAATATAAACCATATATCTTAAGATTGTTATTAATAATTGGGTAGTTCAAAAAAGAGATTGGGATAGAACTTAATTTGATGTAATTCTGAAAAGCAAAACCATGTACAAAAAGGTAAAAACAATATAATTGTGCAATACAAATGAGTGCAAGAAGAATAACAGACAGGAATTGAATGGGGTGGGGGATTGGTAGTTCTGAAATCTTGCTCACATTGGGAATAGGTTAGAGAGGGGACAATACATATAGGTATGTATGTATAAAACTAACATGTATAAAGAAATAAGAGGTGGGAGCAATAGGATAAGACCAAGTATTAAGAGGGTATGTATATTAATGGGAATGGGATAAAGAAGGAGGAGAAAAGGGTTGGGGAAGAGGATAAAGGAGGGATCCTTAGAAGAGAAGGAAGGTTAAGTAATTACTTAACCTAAAAAGACAAGCCAGTTTGTAGAAGTAAAGTAAAAGTCTAGCAAACATAGTAATAATGGTCAGAAGTGGAATTATTACCAAAAAAAAGCAGGGATTGTAATCATTAATTTCAGAGAAAGTTAAAGATAAAATAGATTCAATCAAAAGAGAAAAATAGGGAAACTATATTATATGTCAGCCATACCAATTTTGTTTTAGACTATTTAAAACAACTAAATAGTATGAGATTGGAATATTTTTTGGCATAGGAAATGAGATGAATTTAGAAAAATATGGAAAGACTAGGACTTAAGGAAAATGATGTCATCCATCGTCAGAGAAAGAGGACAAACAAGCATAGTATAACCATACATAGATATATATAAATGTATATGGGTATATATGTATATAAATATAGGTATCTATGTACATATGTATGTGTCTATGCATATGTATATATCTTTCTGTATATATATATATGGATATGTGTATATGTATATGTTTACATAAATATGTCCATGCTTACATGTAACCTGTTTGGGGAAGTTGGGGGATAGAGGAGAGGAAAATGGGGGAAAAAGAATAAAGTTAAAAGCAAACAGCAGAGAACAAAAGAAAGGCTAAAAAGAAGCAAAGAAAAGATAGACATTTCTGAACAAAACATATTCTATTATTATATATGCTTTCTTGAAATGGAAATTTATTGTTACATATTTTGAATCCTCTGATGTTCTGCTACGTGAACAAGAAAATGGTTTTTCTTTTATTGTTTTTTTTACTTTTTTATATTTTGTATTCAAGTTTTAAATGAATAAATACATTTTAAAATTTTAATTCTAATTTGCATATATTGTCCTAGATTTTTTTGTAGGAGTTATAAGTTTGTTGATTTTTTTTCAGACTCGATTTCCTAGTCTTCTTATTTTGTATTTTGTGGATAAATGTATTCTTTCAAACACTCTCTTCTCTGGTTTGCCTTAACTATGTCTCATGCATTTTGATATGTTGCCTCATTGTTATGCACTTTAAAATAAGTATTTACTATGCTCCAAATTTTGTGGTAAGTCCTGGGAATACAAAGACAATCAGAAAGACAATCCCTACTTTCAAGGATCAAAATTCTAATAGGGGATCACAATATAAAAAGAAGCTGGAAAGCATAGGAGAGTGGAAGGAGGTGAATTGGAGATAGCAAGACATGGTACAGAAAATCTACTTAACTGACAGGAAAAAGAAGGGGGAGAAATATATAAAAAGTTTAAAGTTGGAGAGATGGACAAATAAATAAGATCCTAAGGAAAGGGATAACAAATAGGAAGTTGGGAGAAGGGAAGAAAGTCATTAAAATACAGATTTAAAAGATTAAAGTAAAATAATTGAAGGTATATACCACTGTACTTACATCAGAAAAGAGGAAAATCATTACTTGAAAACCAATTTTAGAGGCAGAGAAAAATATAAACTTAACTCTTATAACTTTATATGCAAATAGTTAAACTAATAAAACAAACAAAAAATGAATGATAGATTGGATAAAAAAAAAACCAAAACCCTAACTATGTTGCTTACCAGAAACACATTTCAAAAACAGAAATGTTCACAAAATAAAACTAAGGGGATGGGGAAAAATTTATTATGTATCAAGTGAATCCAAAAAAATTAGGGGTTGCCTTCATTCTATAAGATAAATCAAAGGCAAAAATTTTTTTTAAATTAAAAATGAACAAACAAGGAAATTAAAGATAAATGATCAAAGGATGTGAACGAAATCTCAAAAGAAATACAAAATATTTACAACTACATTTTAAATATGCTTCATATCACTAATAAGAGAAATGCAAATCAATACAGTCCTGAGATTTCATCTCACACTTTTTACAATTGGCAAAAATGACACACACAAAAATACCAGCAGTCAGTATAGAGGAGTTGTAGAAAAGTGGGAACTAATACATTGTTGGTAGAACTGTGAAATAAAACAACCATTTTGGAAAACAATTTGCCATTATCCTCATAAAATAACTAAAATACCTATACAAAACAAAAATACCTATCTATTACTGAAGTTATATTCCAAGGAAGCCATTGGTAAGAAAAATATCCCCATACACTCAAAAATATTTATAGCAACACTTTTTTTAATAGCTAAGAATTGAAAACGAAGTAGATGCCCATCAATCAGGGAATGATTAAACACATTGTGGTACAAGAATATAATGGAATACTATTGTACTATAAGAAATGATGCATGTGATGAATACAGAAAAACATGGGAAAAATCTAAATGAACTAATACCAATGAAGTAAGCATACACACACACACACACACACACACACACACACACACACACAGAGTGATGACAACAACATAAATAATAATACCATACTAAAAATTCAAAAGTAAATATTATAAAATTAATAAAGATCAAATTAAACTTAATTTGGGGTGCATCTCATATCATTTATGAACACTTAAATGATGTGATATGCCCCCCAAGCCCATGTCTGGGGGGGAGGTCAGTGATCCACAGGTATTAATACATTTCATATATTTTCAGACTTTTTCAATATATCAATCAGTTGAACTGACATTTTTTTCCTCTCCCAAAAATACTGTTATATGGTATGCCTTCAGTGAAAGAGAGGGAAAGAAATAAATGGGAAATGATGGTGATATAAGATATAGAAAACATCAACAAAAATTATTTTCTACTAGCTGGGGAAATGTAGTCTAGCCCCTATGGTGAGAGAACAGGCTGTGTGGTCTGAGTAAAAAAGGTCTTGAAAGGAAATTAAAGATGTGAATGAGGTTCTTTTGGGATCAAGCCATGCCTCTGATGACAGCTAAATGCTTATACAAGGATAGTCTCCTCCCCCATTTCTGAGTTTGTGAAAAGAAATGACCCTTGAAGGAGTATTGATCCTATTCAGGGCTTTATTCAAGGTATAGTGGGCTTGACAAGTGGTTTCATTTATCTGAAAGACAATGACCAGGAGTGATTTCAAACCTCCCATCAGTATCACTACTTATATGAGCAGTCTTCCCTTTCCTGCATCTCATTTCCTCTTATAAAATAGAGGATTGTGAACTATTTAACTTCCAAGTTCCTTTCCAGTCAGAATTTCTATTATTCTCTCACTTATATGTCTTTACAACTCAGGGTGACCCAGAGATGCCTTCTTACATCCCAGCATCTTATGTCAAAATGTGCCCTATATAAATGTTCTCTCTTTGTGTTTCTTGAGCCAAAGTACTATATAATTCTCTTATGCCATTATAAGAATTTTGTATTAATTCATAGAAATCAACTTTGGTTGGGAAAATAACATAAAAATTTATTTTAAAAAATGTTTGTTTCTGAAGTGACATTTTCATATCACATGACTTCAAAGCATGTTCAAAACCTTTTATAAGAGAATGTGTAATTCTAAGAGTCTATTTGCCATCTGTTCATTTATAAATACATTTCCTAAATATATGTAAAAAATTCAATAACTTCAGACCTAATATTACATTTGACTTAAAAATACTTACCAAAATATTTTACAATAGATTCATGAATCTCAGGTTAAGAACTCCTGCCTTAAATATTTGAATATTATGTCGGTTCATATATATCTAATAATTATGCTATTTCATTGCCTATGGGGTCTATCAAAAAAAATAAAATTCTTTCTCTTAGCAGCATTAATTTGTACTGTTTCCTTGCCTAAAGTCATGATGCAACTAAGTATTGCCTGAATTCCAGCAAAGTTTTTCAGCCCCTCATGTTATCTCTGCATGTGCCTTTATGTTTTATATGTATAGGATTTTATTTTGTTTTGTTTATTAATGCAGCATTATTGGGTGTTCTTTTCTGTCATTCCCTCTTGTTGTGTTGTCAAGTATAATTCATCCACATCTAAGGTTGGACTTGTTAAGTTCAGTGTATTCAAATTATGAATTACCTTTACATATACTTTTAAACCTGTTCTAGGTCATTGAGCTTTGTTTTGCTTGCACTGTTTGTTATACCACAGTTCTCTTTTATTATCCTGACTCAGTTTCCCTAATTATGCTGACTCATTCCTGCCTCAGTTTTCCTGCTTCTCAGTACTCAGTATTCCCCTCCCTCTTTATCAGAATACTTGATAAAGAATAAAAGATCTTATGTTTTAAAATATCAGAATGCCTCTCCCCATCCCAAGCTATTGGAATGTCAGATATTGCCTTATCAAGATGCCTCTCCCCATGTCCAGGGTGCCTCCCCCTGACTATGTCATTCCCTTTTCAGAAGCTCACCCCACCCTGTCAGAATCCTGTTCCTGCTCTCAGTACCCTGACTCCGCCCCTGCCTAAGTCTACCCTCTGTGTCTGAGCCATGTGTATATATGTCATTGAGAACTCTGATTGTTTGTTGGATTCTTGGAGACAATAGTCTCATTCAGCCCTGGGACCAAATACGGATTCATTGGTCCCAGTATATTTCTCCATTTAATAAATTATTAAATACTCTCTGTTCTCTATCTTGCTCATTTTCTCTGGCTTTACAAGTTGACCCCTGTCTTTTCCCACAGACTCTGCACCTCAACCTTTAGTTACCTTGTGCAAACCCAAATCCCTTTATTTTATTGGTTTGATCTCTGCTTTTTGAAAAATATATCCTTTCTCAGCACAGATAACAGTGTGATACAGAATCTACCCTTTTTAGTCTTTTTAGTCTAAATAATACTTCTTTGTTAGCCATTTCCAATAAATGTTCTCACAGGTGTGAATTGAATATGAAGGGGAAATATCTAAGAAGGATAAGGGGTGAAAGCAATGTCCTGGGAGAAAGGGAAAGGGAGAGGTAGAATGGCATAACTTATCCAATAAATGTTCAATTCAATCCTTGTTTAGTCCCTTCCCTTTCTAGAATAATATGGAATGGCATCTTCCATTTAGAGGTTTGGCGTTACAATGTTTATTTATTTGTTCTATGTCCCTCATACAAAGTAGAAGTTTCTGAAAAATAAGACCATACTTTTGGTTCTATCCAAACTGTCTTGAAATATGATAACAGTCACTACCAGCCCACCTTCCTGGCCAGCATATCATCCTATCTATGGTCTATGTTTCTCTTCTCGCCTACCCATTACCACAATTGCTTCCAGTGACCTAGACTCTCTGTCTTTCTCTGGAGTGGGATGTAGTCCTATGAAGCACATTCATTGTTTAGCAAGGAGAGTATTCACTTACCCTGTTGGAACTTTATATTTTCCCTAGTATTTGAAAGGTGTCTTTATGAAAACCTGTAATACTGCTTTTTATCTTTGTATTCCTAGTGCCCACCATAATGCCCTAGATATAATTGATGCTTAATAAATGTTTGTTACTCAATTAAAATGCTAAAGTAAGACAATTATAGTAGTCCTTGTAAAGTATTTGTTTTTTCTTGTTGTACCCTATGGATTCTATTGACTCACTTTTGTCCTCTCCAATAATACTGTGCAAATTTCTTGTATGATTTCCTGATTTTTATGGCTTAATTTAGCTTCAATTCTTTTTATCAATACATTTTCACCCCGAAAGATGAATTAGTGCTTAAATGTCTTAGTGTATTATATCTTGAAAGTAATACTTTTAAGTGTATCAAGGGTTGCTCCAAATATTTTGTCTTTTGATTTGATTTTGTTCTGTCCAACTTCTAGTTCCAAATTTGTCACACTGTTTTTCAGAGAATCTGTTGTTTTGGTATCTTCTCCCATCATTTTTGTGATACAGAATCTACCCTATCACCCAGTCTTTTTTATTTCTTCTTTGAAAGCTCTAGTTTCTATCCTATTTTCCTTTGCTGAACCCTCTAGAAGCTCTTACATTTGTTTCTTTTATAATTTCTAGGGATCTTATTAGTGTTAATACTTTGCTTTTCATTGGGTTTATTTGAGTCAATTCCTTTTACTTTATAATATTTGTTCTTGTATTATATCCCTTTGTGATTGTTTACTCATTTTATTTAAAAATGTTTTTCTTTTAAAAATGTTTGTTTTTCTTCGATGCTATTCCTTTGACAAGTTTTTTTCCAAACCCTCTTTTTTGTTATTATTTTGTTTGGCACATTTTTGGTTTTTCTGAGATGATGAAGAAGAGTAGGGCTTATTTATGACCTTTCACTTAGCTGTCTTTCTAAAATTTAACCCCCTTAGTTTCTTCCAAAAAAATTGAAATAATCAGGGGAACCAAGATGGTGGAGAGCTGACATAATTTTCTGTGACCTCTTCTGACCTTCTCTCAAACAAAAAGTAGATTAAGCCTCTAAATTAGTTTTGGAGTCACAGAACCCACAAATATCTGGAGTACAACACATTACCAGAAGAAGATACTTTGGAAGAATTTCAGAATAGGTCTGTTTCAAAGAGACAGGGGGACAGTCTGCAGAGTTCAGATTACAGCAGAGACTGCAGACTCTGGAGCAAGGACCTGGAGTGGGAAGCCAGAGTGTTGCAGCAACCACTGGGGAATCTTCTGTGAAGTTCTTAGGCTACTCTGTCCTGTTTGCAAGAAGGTGTAAGCACATTGCTATAAAACACCTAAAAGTGAATGCAAAAGGCAAATTGTAAGCTGCTAAGTCCTGGAAGAACTCAGCACTTGGTTGCAATTACCCAGCACCAGAAGTCAGTCAGAAACACTGGCCCCAGAGCAAATTAAAGCAACTGTCACTCCTTTGTTTTAAGAGCAGATCTCAACCCTTAAAAAATGAACAAAAAAGCAAAAAGAACTCTAACCATAGACAACTTTTATGGAGAGACCTCAAACTCTGATATTCCTAAAGGTCAATCAACTCCAGATGAGGTTCTAAAAGGAGATATGAGCTGGTCCCCATTTCACAAAGTTTTCTTAGAAGATTTCAAAAAGGATATTAAAAGAGAGTTAGAAGAAAAATGGGGAAAAGAAATGAAATTTTTGTAAGGGTGTATGAAAAAGGAAAAATAGACATTATCTGAAGAAAATTCCTTTTAAAAAAATTTTGATGAAATGGGAAAAGCATATAACTCCTTGCAAAATAGATATAAAAAAGATACCAACTTGTTGAAAAGCAGAATTTGTGAAATGGGAAAAAATTCAATAAACAAAACAATTCAATTGTCCAAATGCAAAAGGAGCTAAAAAAGGTAACTGAAGAAAATAACACACTAAAAATTAGAATTGAACAAATGGAAGTGAATAACTCAATAAAACTTCAAGAATCAGTCAAACAAAATGCCAAAATGTAAAGAAGAAAATATGAAATACCTCCTAGGAAAAACAACTGACCTGGAAAAAAGATCTATGAGAGACAATCTAAGGATTATTGGACTTCCTGAAAGCCATGATAAAAAAAATCTAGACATTATTTTAAAAGAAACCAGAAAGGAAAAATGCCCTGATGTCCTAGAATCAGAAGGTAAAATAGCCATTGAAAGAATTCACCAATCGCCTCCTGAAAGAGATCCCAAAATTAAAACTTCAAGGAATATTGTGGCTAAATTCAGAACTATTGAACCAAGGAAAAAAATATTGCAAGCAGCCAGAAAGAAACAATTTAAATACTGAGGAGCCACAGTCAGGATTACTCAGGACCTAAGAGCTTCCACCTTAAAGAATCACAGGGCCTGGAGTCTGATATAGCAAAAGGCATAAGAAGCTGGATTACAGCCAAGAATAAGCTATCCAGCTAGAATGAGCCTTATCTTTCAGGGGAAAAGAAAGACATTCAATGATACAGGTGACTTTCATCTATTTCTGATGAAAAGACCAGAGCTGAACAAAAAATTTGATCTCTAAACACAGAACTCAAGAGAAGCATAAAAATGTAAAAAGGAAAGAACTCTTCAGAACTATATTTCTGTTATGGGTATAGTAAGAGAGTGCAAGTATAATTTTATTTTATTATGATAATATGAAAAAAAACTATAGTTAGAAAGGGGATTGTACTGGAAAAAGAGGGAAAGGAGATAAAATAAGGGAAATTACATCTCTTGAAGAGGCAAAGAAGACCTATTATAATCGAGGGAAAGAAGGGAGGGAGATGAACATTGTGAGAATTTTACTCTCATCAGATTTGACTCATCAAGAGAATATCAGATATATTTGGTTTCATAAAGAAACTTGTCTCACCTTATAGGAAAGTGGGAGGAGAAAGGGGAAAAGAAAGAGGAAGGCTAATAGAAGACATAGTAAGGGAAAGGTGTAAGAAAGAGGGAGAGGCTCTAAAGGGGGAGGGCTCTTTGTGGGAGTTGGTGATCAGAAGTAAAATACTGGGGAAAGTGGAAGGGAGAAAGGAAAGAGAAAAGCATAACAAGGGTAAATAAGATGGCAGGAAATACAGATTTAATTATTTTAATTGTGAATATGAATGGGATCAACTCTCCCATAAAATGGAAGCAGATAGAAAAATGGTTTAAAAGCCAGAATCCTACAATATGCTGTTGACAAGAAACATATTTAAAGCAGAGTGATACATACAGAGTGAAGATAAAGCGATGGAGCAAAATTTATTATGCTTAAGGTAAAGCAAAAAAGCAGCCATAGAGATCCTGAACTCAGATCAAGTAAAAGAAAAGATTTTAATTAAAAGAGATAAGGAATAAAACTATATTTTGCTAGAGGATACCATAGGTATTGAAGTAGTATTAACACTAAAGATATATGCACCAAGTGGTATAACATCCAATTTCCTAGAGGAGAAGTTAAGAGAAATGCAAGAAGAAATAGACAGCAAAATTATACTAGTGGGGAATCTCAACCTTGCTCTCTCACAACTAGATAAATCAAACCACAAAATAAATAAGAAAGAAGAGGTAAACAAAATGTAAGAAAAGTTAGGTATGATAGATCTTTGGAGAAAATTGAATGGAGACAGAAAGGAATTTACTTTTTCCTCAGTGGTGCATGGAACCTATACAAAAATTGACCACGTATAAGGGCATAAAAACTTCAAAATCAAATGCAGAAGGGCAGAAATAAAAAATGCATTTTTTTCAGAGCATAATGAAACAAAAAACATATGCAATAAAAGGCCAGGGGAAAATAGACCAAAAATTAATTGGAACTAAATAATATAATCCTAAAGAATGAATGGGTAAAACAACAAATCATAGACACAATAACTTCATCCAAGAGAATGATGATAATGAGACAATATACCAAAATTTGTGGGATGCAGCCAAAGTGGTTATTAGAGAAAATTTCATATTTTTAGATGCTTACATGCTTAAAATAGAGAAAGAGAAGGCCAATGAATTAGGCTTACAACTAAAAAGCCTAGAAAAAGAATAAATTAGAAACCCTCAATTAAATACCAAATTTAAAATTCTGGAAATAAAATGGGAGATTAATAAAATTGAAAATAAGAAAACCATTAAATTAATAAAATCAAGAGTTGTCTTTATGAAAAAAAAACACAAAATAGATAAAACTTTGGTTAATTTGATTAGAAAAAGGAAAGAAGAAAATCAAGTTGTTAGTCTCCAAAATGAAAAGGGAGAACTTTCCACCAATGAAGAGGAAATTAGAGCAATAATTAGTAGTTATTTTGCCCAATTATATGCCAATAAATTTGATAATCTAAATGAAATGAGGAATATCTATAAAAATATAAATTTCCCAGGTTAACAGAAGAGGAAATAAATTACTTAAATAGTTTCCTTTTAGAAAAAGAAATGGAACAAGCTATTAATCAACTCCCTAAGAAATCCAGATGGATTTACACGTGAAATTCTACCAAACATTTAAAGAACAATTAATTCCAACACTATATAAACTATTTGAAAAAAATAGGGAAAGAAGGACTCTGAACAAATTTCCTTTATTACACAGATATGGTGTTGATACCTAAACCAGGTAGAATGACAAGAGAGAAAGAACACTATAGACCAATTTCCCCAATGAATATTGATACAAAAATGTTAAGTAAAATATTAGCAAAGAGATTACAGAAAATCATCCCCAGGATAATACACTATGATCAAGTAGGATTTATATCAGGATTGCAAGGCTAGTTCAATATTAGAAAAAAGTATTAGCATAATTGACTATCAATAACCAAACTAACAAAAATCATATGATTATCTCAATGGCTGCAGAAAAAGCATTTGATAAAATTCAACATCCATTTCTATTAAAATCACTAGAGAGTATGGACTTTTCCTTAAAATGATAAGTAGCATCTATTCAAAACCATCAGCAAGCATCATATCTTATGGGGACAAACCAGAGCCTCCCCAAAAGATCTGGAATGAAATAAGATTGCCCACTATCACCATTTATCTTCAATATTGTATTAGAAATGTTAGCTTTGGCAATAAGAGAAGAAAAAGAGATTAAAGGAATTAGAGTAGGTAATGAGAAAGCCAAATTATCATTCTTTGCAGATGGTATTCTTAGAGAACCCTAGAGAATCAACTAAAAAACTACTAGAAATAATTCACAACTTTAGCAAAGTTGCAGGTTAAAAAATAAATCCACATAAATCATCAGCATTTTTATATATTTCCAACAAAGTTCAGCAGAAAGAGATGAGAAATTCCATTCAAAATACCAATAGTCGATAGTATAAAATATTTGGGAATCTATTTGCCAAGGGAAAGTCAGGAACTATCTGAAGACAACTACAAAACACTTTCCACAAAAATAAAGTCAAATTTAATAAGTTGGAGAAATATCAAGTGCTCATGGATAGGCCAAGCAAATATAATAAAAATGACAATACCATCTAAATTAATCTACTCATTTAGTGCCATACCAATCAAACTCCCAAGAAATTATTTTACAGAACTAGAAAAAATAATAACAGAGTTCATCTGGAAAAACAAAAGGTCAAGAATTTCAAGGGAATTAATGAAAAAAAAAAATGTCAGTGAAGGTTGCCTGGCTGTGCCAGACCAAAAACTATATTATAAAGTAATGGTCATCAAAACTATTTGGTATTGACTAAGAAGTAGAGTAGTTGATCAGTGGAATAGGTTAGGTTCTCAGGACAAAATAGTCAATAAGTATAGCAATCTAGTGTTTGACAAACCCAAAGACCTCAGCTTTGGGAATAGAAACTCACTATTTGACAAAAACTGCTGGGAAAATTAGAAACTAGTATGGCACAAACTAGGCATTGACCCACAACTAACAGCATATATCAAGATAAGGTCAAAATGGGTTCAGGATTTAGACATAAAGAGTGATATTATAAGCAAATCAGAAGAATATAGGATAGTTTACCTCTCAGATCTGTGGAGGAGAAAGGAATTTGTGACCAAAGAAGAATTGAAACACATAATTGAATACCAAATAGATAATTTTTATTATATTAAGTTTAAAAAATTTTGCACAAACAAAACTAATGCAGACAAGATTAGAGGGGAAGCAATAAATTGGGAAAGCATTTTTACATTTTAGGATTCTGATAAAGGCCTCATTTTCTAAAATATATAAAAAATTGTTCAAATTTACAAGAATTCAAACCATTCTCCAACTGACAAATGGTCAAAGAATATGAACAGACAATTTTCAGATGAAGAAATTAAAGCCATTTCTAGTAATATGAAAAGGTGCTCTAAATCACTGTTGATCAGAGAAATGCAAATTAAGACAACTTTGAGATACCATTATATACTTCTCAGATTGGCTAACATGACAGGAAAAGATAAGGACAAATGTTGGAGAGATTGTGGGAAAACTATAATACATTGTCGGTGGAACTGTGAATAAATGCAAACTATTGGATCATTCTGGAGAGCAACTTGGAATTATGGTCAAAAAGTTATCAAATTGTACATTCCCTTTGATTCAGCAATAATTCTACTGGGCCTATATCCCAAAGAGATCTTAAAGGAGGGAAAGGTACCCACTTGTGCAAAAATGTTTGTGGCGTTCCTATTAAAAACACTTGAGAGTATAGGAATAAATGGACTTTTCCTTAAAATAATCAGCAGCATCTATTTAAAACCATCAGTAAACATCATATGTAATGGGGAAAAACAGCAACCATTCCCAATAAGACCAGAAGTGAAACAAGGCTGCCCACTATCACCGTTACTATTCAATATTGTATTAGAAATGCTAGCTTTGGCAATAAGAGCTGAGAAAGGGATGAAAGGAATTAGAGTAAGCAATGAGGAAACCAAATTATCACTCTTTGCTGATGATATGATGGTATACTTAGAGAATCCCAGAGATTCTACTAAAAAGTTATTAGAAATAATCCACAACTTTAGCAAAGTTGCAGGATACAAAATAAACCCACATAAATCATCAGCATTCTTATATATCACTAATAAAATCCAACAGTCAGAGTTACAAAGAGAAATTCCACTTAAAGTAACTACGGATAGTATAAAATACTTAGGAACCTATCTGCCAAGAGAAAATCAGAAACTTTATGAGGAAAACTACAAAACACTTTTCACACAAATTAAGTCTGATCTAACCAATTGGAAAAATATTAAATGCTCTTGGATAGGGTGAGCAAATATAATAAAAATAACAATACTACCTAAACTAACCTATTTGTCTAGCGCTATACCAATCAGACTCCCAAAAAACTATTTTAATGACCTAGAAAAAATAACAACAAAGTTCATATGGAAAAACAAAAGGTCAAGAATTTCAAGGTGGCTTCAAAAAATCGATCAAATCAAATGAAGGTGGCTTAGCTGTACCAGATCTAAAATTATATTACAGAGCAGCAGTTACCAAAACCATTTGGTATTGGCTAAGGAACAGATTAGCTTGATAAGTGGATAAAACAGTCAATAACTGTAGCAATCTAGTATCTGACGAATCCAGAGACCCCAGTTTTGGGGATAAGAACTTACTGTTTGACAAAAGTTGCTGGGAAAATTGGAAACTAGTATGGCAGAAACTAGGTATTGACCCACATTTAACACAGCACACCAAGATAAGGTCAAAATGGGTTCATGATCTAGGTATAAAGAATGAGATTATAAATAAATTAGAGGAACACAGGATAGTTTACCTCTCAGACCTGTGGAAGAGGAAGGAATTTATGACCAAAGAACAACTAGAGATCATTACTGATCACAAAATAGAAAATTTTGATTATATCAAACTGAAAAGTTTTTGTACAAACAAAATTAATACAGACAAGATTAGAAGGGAAGCAATAAACTGGGAAAATATTTTTACAGTCAAAGTTCTGATAAAGGCCTCATTTCCAAAATATATAGAGAATTGATTCTAATCTATAAGAAATCAAGCCATTCTCCAATTGATAAATGGTCAAAGGATATGAACAGACAATTCTCAGATGAAGAAATTGAAACTATTTCTAGCCATATGAAAAGATGCTCCAAGTCATTATTAATCAGAGAAATGCAAATTAAGACAACTCTAAGATACCACTACACACCTGTCAGATTGGCTAAGATGACAGGAAAAAATAATGATGATTGTTGGAGGGGATGTGGGAAAACAGGGACACTAATACATTGTTGGTGGAATTGTGAATACATCCAACCATTCTGGAGAGCAATTTGGAACTATGTTCAAAAATTTATCAAACTGTACATACCCTTTGACCCAGCAGTATTACTACTGGACTTATATCCCAAAGAAATCATAAAGAAGGGAAAGGGATCTGTATGTGCAAGAATGTTTGTGGCAGCCCTCTTTGTAGTGGCCAGAAACTAGAAACTGAGTGGATGCCCATCAATTGGAGAATGGTTGAGTAAATTGTGGTATATGAATGTTATGGAATATTATTATTCGGTAAGAAATGATCAGCAGGATGATTTCAGAAAGGCCTGGAGAGACTTACACGAACTGATGCTGAGTGAAACGAGCAGGGCCAGGAGATCCTTATATACTTCAACAACAATACTATATGATGATCAATTCTGATGGAACTGGACATCTTCAGCAATGAGATGAACCAAATCAATTCCAATGGAGCAGTAATGAACTAAACTAGCTACGCCCAGCAAAAGAACTCTGGAAGATGACTAAGAACCCTTACATTGAATTCCCAATCCCTATATTTTTGCCTGCCTGCATTTTGGATTTCCTTCACAGGTTAGTTGTACAATATTTCAGAGTCCGATTCTTTTTGTACAGCAAAATAACGGTTTGGTCATGTATACTTATTGTGTGTCCAATTTATGCTCTAATATATTTAACATCTACTGGTCATCCTGCCAGCCAGGGGAGGAGGTGGGGGGAAGAAAAGGAAAAATTGGAACAAAAGGTTTGGCAGTTGTCAATGTTGTAAAATTATCCATACATATAACTTGTAAATAAAAAAGCTATGAAATAAAAAAAAAATGTTTGTGGCAGCCCTTTTCATAGAGGCAAGAAATTGGAAACTGAATGGATGTCCATAAAATTGAAGAATGGCTGAATAAGTTGTGGTATATGAATGTTGTTGAATATTATTATTTTATAAGAAATGATCAGCCTGATGATTTTAGAGAGATCTAGAGAGACTTAAATGAACTAATGCTAAGTGAAATGAGTAGAACGAGGAGATCATTGTATACAGCAATATCAATATTATATGATGATCAATTCTGATAGATGTGACTTTCCAACGGTGAGGTCAGTTATAATGATCTTGTGATGAAGAGAGTCATCTACATCCAGAGAGAGGACTGGGGGAACTGAGTGTGGATCACAATATAGCATTCTCATTTTGTTGTTGTTGTTCTCTTGCATTTTGTTTTCTTACTCATTTTCTTTCATTTTGATCTGATTTTTCTTATGCAGCAAGATAATTATATAAATATACTTACATATATTGGATTTAGCATATATTTTAACCTGTGTAACATATATTGAATTGCTTGTCATCTAGGGGAGGGAGTGAGGAAGAGGGGAAAATTCGGAACACAAGGCTATGCAAGGGTTAATGTTGAAAAAATATCTATCCATATGTTTTGAAAATAAAAAGCTTTATTTTAAAATTTTTTAAAAAATTTAAATAATCCCAATATATCTCCCATTTCGTCTTCTGTCCCCCACATATGTAACTACTCAGGACTGCCATATCTCTTTCATCTATATCACAGGGTGTAGATAAATTCACAAACTGAAGCCCACCAAAGGGTGAGGTGAAGTATTGACAAAGAGAAAACTTTTAACAGGCAAGTGCTGCTGCAGCTACATATAGCTCAGAACAAAAGCAGTAAAAAAAAAAAAATTCATGTTAAATACACATAGGGCAGTGAGTTCATGACAAAATGGATTTCTAGAATTTCTATTTTGGAAGAAAGATGTAGAAATTGTCCTTATAGCTCCTCTTTCTTTGTTGTTGTTTTTTTGGTAGGGGGAGATTGCATTTCTTTTATTGAAAGATTGAGAGGCTTAGATATATCTCACTTATACATCTCAGTTTATACAAAGAATGTTGACAAGACTGATAAACCTAAGATGTATCAAGACAAAAAGAAAACACAAATTTCGTTCATTTAGTTCTTATGCAAAAACTCTTCAGTGTGGTCTCTTCAACAGATTACCAATTTTCCATTAACTGATATTGGAACCTCCCATTGGGTGATTCAGATTTAGTTACAACTGGCAATTCCATTAATTTCTAAAGCCATTAACATGCCAAGGAGTCAGCTATATAATTTTCCACCTTGCATTATGTAAAGAGCCATAGAGGACACAATAAACATTTATCAATTTTGATACATTAATATACCAGTTTGGTGTATTTTATAACTAGTATTTTAAACAAATATTACTACAGTTAAATTGCACTGAGGAAAGAGAGAAACAGACAGACCGGGGGTGGGGGGAGGGGAGACAAGAGAGGACAGGACAGGACAGGAGAGGAAAAAAGAAAACTACTCCAAGTAACTATATTCATATCATATTCAACAACTCTCTTCTGCAAGCAACTATATTCAAGAATTCTAAAATGTATACTTGTGCTATAATTTAAAAGTAAAACCATAATTCAAACTAGCTCCTAGCAAATTCCAGTGTGAAGTAGCAAAAATTTTTTTATTAATTAATAAGAATTAATGTAATTTGGAATTATGCGAGAAAAATGACTAAACTTTTCATACCCTTTGACTCAGCTATATCATAACTGCTTGCATACTCCAAAGAGATCAATAAGAGCAACCACAACAACTAAATAGATATAACTGTATTTTGGTAGTATCTTAAAACCAAACAGAATAGGTGCCAATCACATGGGGAATAGTTGAACATTGTAATATGTGATAGAATTGTGTAATGTCGTAAAATATTACTTTGTCAGTACGGATAAAGAATATGAAGAATCCTTGAAGATATCAGAACATTTTTATGAATGAATGCATGGAATCAGACCCCTCAATGTGCTGATTAATAAATTTCTTTAGGAAAATCTCTTTGTAATGAAGACATGAGATAATTTTGAATTTTCAGATCAACTACCTATTATTGCTACTGTTGTTGTTCAGTTGTATCTAACTGTTTGTTACTTCAGAAATAATAGCAGACCAGGTCATTCTTTCCTCCACTATCTCTTGAAGTCTGTTCAAGTTCATTTTCATTGTATCCATGACACTATCTATCCATCTCATTCTTTGCCATCCCTTTTTTCATTTTCCTTCAACCTTTGGCAAGATCATTTTACAATGAGTCCAATCTTTTTATTAGGTGGCTAAAGTTTCAATATTTTGCTTTCTAGTGGGAGGAGAAAGTGAGATTTGTGATTTTCATGCACGTACACACACACAGACACATACACACACACCACTCAAATCCAATTCATTTATATGTCATGGTGTCACTTCCCTGATATTTTAGTTCTCTTTGAGAATGGACAAACAACGAACTTCTTCCTACTGGGGAACCCTACAGGAACTGGGCAGTTGAGCAACATAATTCCCTTTTCTCCTCTTCTTTTCTCTCTCTTTCTTTTCTTTTCTTCTCTTTTCTTTTCTTTACCTTTCTTTTTTTTAATTTTCTTTTCCTTTTTTTGATCGCTGAAGACTTACAAGATATTTTGGAGTTTATAGGCTGGGATGATCCCTTAAACACAAATCACTCTGGCTCTCATTGATTGACCAACAATAAATCCCAGACCAAGCCCCATTTAGTCATCCTTTGAACTCTTAATTAACTCAGAGTGAACATAAATAGCAATTGTTTCTGTTTTGAACAAGTCTGTGAGGTCTTCCCCTTACAGAATATTTTTGCCTAGGTAAAAGAGTTCATTCTCTGCTTCATTTCTTACTTAACTTTTAACTATTGATTGATTCAGCATTGCCTCAAACTTAGACTTATTGAAGATCTTAGCCAAAATGTCTCATTGCAGACAGAGCCATGCCCAGTCATTCTGACTTATATGTTGCCATCCTCCCCTCACTCCCACCCAAGAAGGCAAGGAGAAACACACACATACCAATTAAGCAAGGAGACAACACATACATGTGTGCATATATATGTGTATGTATATACACAAAAACATACATATATACATATACTTATGCACACAGACATAAGTACATACATCTGCACATATATAAACACACATAAACTAAATATCTATAATCACACACATATGCACCATATATGTATGTGGGATATATATATATATATATATATATATATAGAGAGAGAGAGAGAGAGAGAGAGAAATGCGTCCATGTAAGACCATACAGTGCTTGTTTGTCATCTGTTTCTCTAAAGGTGGATCACATTCTGCATAATAAATCCAGCTCTTTCCATATTTTTCTAACTGCATCAACTCATCATGTTTTATGCTACAGCAATATTCCAGTCTTATACTGTTGTTGCTTTAAATAGTATAAAACAATATTGATTAATATGGCTGACATATAGTATAATTTCCCTATTTTTCTCTTTTAATTAAATCTATTCTAGCTTTAACTTTGTCTAAGTTAGCTCCCTGCTTTTATACATAAGAAATTTTACTCCTGACCTTTATTTTATGTTTGTGTACAACTTTCATATCCTATACTTCCTGACTTCATTAATTCTACCTGCTACCTTGTCCTCCTATTATCTAACCTTCACTTCCCTACCAAAGGATCCCTTACCCTCTTTAACCTACTCACTTCTCAAGGATCCTTCCCTTATATTCTTGCCTCCCACCCCAAGCTTCTTTATCCCATTCCCATTAATCTACCCATCCTTCTCTCTCTCCATTCTATTTACCCATCCTCTTATTTCTTTATATATTTAGAAGATTTTTATAGCCTTCTAAATGAATCTGTTGTTCTCTCTTTAACCTTGACCTAAAGTTCTCTCTAATCCTCCCCTTATTCTCTTCTCCCATCATCTCCTTACCTTCATTATTTCTTTTGATCTTAGAAGTTTCTTATACCTTTTAGATCTATAAGTATTGTTCCCTCTTTGACCCTTCTTGATTCCAGAACTCCCACTCTCCTGTTTCAGTTCTAGCATTTCATTTGTATATGATAATCATTCTTTTCTCTTTTCCTACATGGCTTTGCTTTTTGAAATCACATCACACTCAGCTCTATCCCAATCTTTCTCACGAACTACCCAATTACTAATGACCGTCTTAGAAATAGAGCTTACAAACATTTCTACACACAAAACAAAAAAAAAGTTTGTTCTTATTCAGTCCCTTGTAATTAGTCTTTGATGTTTCTTATATTACTCTTAGATCTTGTATGTCAAATTTTCTATTAAGATGTTTTGTTTTATTTTATTTTACAACAAAATCTTGAAAGCTTGGCAATTCATCAGTTACTTATTTTTTTCTTTCATTCTTATGCTTACCTTTGCTGAGTGTTATTTTCAGTCTCAACCTTATTTTGTATTTATATATATTTCTAAGAATTGCGTCTTTTTTTTTAATGTAACCACTGCTAGGTCTTGAGGATTCTAATTGTAACACTGTTTCTTTGAATTATTTTTCTTGTTACATATTATATTTTCTCTTTGAAAGTGATTTTAGGATTTTGCTATAATGTTCCTGTAAGTTTTCTTCATAAGGACCTCTAGGCAGTGACTGGAATATTTTCATTCTATTTCTACTTTCCCCTCTTGTTCTAACACTTCAGGACAATTTTCTTCAATTATTTCTTGTATTATTGCATCAAAATTATTTTTTTTGGTTGTAGTTTTCAGGTAGTCCAATTATTCTTATTTTTCCTCTTCTTGATCTGTTTTCTGAATCCACTGATTTTTTTATGAGATGTTTCAAATTCTTTTCTATTGTTTTCATCCTTTATATTTTGTTTTATTATTTCTTGATCTTTTATAAGTTCCTTGGTATCCCCTTGTCTAATTCAAGCTTTCAAGTAGTCATTTTCTTTCTTAAGATTTTGGATTTCTTTTTCTAATTAGTTGATTTTCTTTTCATAACTTTCCTGTTTTTTCTTGGATTGTTCTTATTCTTTTTAAATTTTCCCTCAATCTTTTTTATTTGATTTTTAAAAATTTTTTTGAGTTCTTCTATGAATTCTTTTTGGGCAAGTGACCATTTGATGTTATTCTTTGGGGTAGAAGGAGGGTTTGTTGCTATTTTGTTTTGTCTTATTTTTGCTTCAGTATCCTCCTCTGAAGATGAGTCCTGGTCTTCTTTATTCTTATAGTAATTTTCTATATTTAAGTTTTTTCTCTTTTGCCTGTTTTGTTTTTTATATCAGCTTGTTAATGTAATCCTGGGATGAGAGGGGGATGGGAGAGGATGGTGCCCCTGACTGCAGGTCATCCTTCAGTTCTTCCCTATAATCTGGAACCTGAAAGTCCTTCCTTCTATAAATACCTGCAGTCAGTAGCATTACCACTCCATTCCTTCTGTACTTACCTGGCTATGCTGATTCCTTTGTGCTCAGGGTCTCATTTCAGCAGCACAGATAGGCCCAGCATTCCTTATTAACAGAGGGGCTCTCAATCTTCCTCAATCAACTCCGATGTTTAACTCCTCACATTGTCTGGGAGTTGAAAATTCCTGAAGCTGGGGCCCGGGGCCAACTCCCAATACAGCTAGCCTCAGGGTGCTCTGATTACTGTTTCAGTGGAATTAACCTGGAGCTGTTCACATTTCACATGGGCCAAATATCAGTCCTGGTAATCTTCAGATCTCCAGTTGCCCCAGGAGAACCACTGTTCTGCCCCAACTCTTGTTTGTTTTTAACACTGTATGTTAGCCCGGAGGTATGATTATATCTTGTTTGTGGGGAAGATCTGGAGAGCTTGCAATTTTCAGACCTACTCTCCCATTTCCACAGAATCCTCTCACTATTATTTACTTTCTTATAGAACAGTGATCTAACTATGAGGTAGGAATGGGTGCCTTAGAGCACTCAAGGTTGCTTGGTTTTCAGGCATGTAATTCAGTGTCTCAGAAAAGATCAGGGAGGATGCACCAAAGATTAGGCCACTATTTGGGTGAGGTACTCTACTAGAGAATCTTGAATACTAATCTCAAACCCCAGAAATAAAAACTGCTAATTCAGCAGATTCCAGAACTAGAATTGGTTTGTTGTGCAACCATCACATGTGGACAAGGGAAGAACTGGAATTCTGAGTTTTGACAAAAACAACAAAAAGAAGATTAAATTTCCCCATTAACTCCATACACTTTAGGTCACATAGGGAAGGCCAAGAAAGAATTTTGCTAGCATGCAAATTCCATTCTCCCAGACATGTTAATTTCTCTAAGAGAAATTTACACTTGAATAGGGAATTTATAAACTGGGAGAATATCTTTAGGAGATCTTCAGGGAGGAAAAAGTGATGATTTTGGCTTGAAGTTTTTTTTTTCCCCGGGTAACAGTATAAATGACTAAGAAATTTGCCTTCACTAATCATTTTAGAGCCTTACAGAATTGAAAATACATTTAAACATAAAAGCTTCTCTACCGTGGAAAAATCTTACTCCTTAGAGTAACTTAAAAATATCTCTGTTCTACTCAGCTCAGATTTTGTCTCCAGGTATAATTTAGACATGTATGAAGAGACAGCAAGAGACAACATGGTACAGTAGATAGCCCTTTGGAATTCTAATTCAATCTAAAACATTTAATAGCTGTGTAAGCTAGGCAAGTCAGCCTCTCTCATGCTCACTTTATTCCCTCATAAAATAAGATTAATAACAGTATCTACCCCACAAAGTTACTGTGAGGATCAAATTAGATGATAGAAGAAACCTTCAAACTTTCACACTTTCTATAAATACAGTTGTTATATATAATAGAAAAAAGTCAAGAAAAAGTTAAATTAGATTTCAAATTCATACTATGAAGAGCTTGAAAAGCAGGAAATGATGGAACTCATGTATCTTTAACTCACCTGTAAATACAAAGTGTCAATCTCATCTCCCCAATGAAATGTTTTGTGTGAATTGTTTCCTTAATGTTTTATTGCTTTTTGATACAGGAAGGATGAATATGGATAATTAAAAATCAAATACACATAATCTACATTTGGTTTTAGAAAGCATTATAAATTAACTATCTATCAATCCATATTCAAGCACTGATTAAGCATTACTGTGTACTTAGTACAAATACAAAACCAAAAATGAATCAGCTCCAGCCCTAAAGAAATTTATCTCTGAAGGAACCCATTTAATTGAGTCACCATAAAGAATAACAGTTGGCATTTATATAGTTGTAGATGGATGACAAAGTGTTTTATATCCTTTTTTTATTTGATCCTTACAATGGTCCTGTGTATATTATTATTATTATTTTCATTTTACAAATAAGGAATTTTGTGTAGAGAGAAATTAATTGACTCAAGACTACACAATTGGGAAGCATTAGAGTTGAGATTCAGATTGAAGTGTTTTGACTTCATATCCACAAATCCCTGCATGATTAGAGAATACTATAAAATACACTTGACACTGAAGCTCAGGTTAGCATATTTCAGGCTACTCCCTGAATCAATTACTTCTTGATCAGGGAGTGGGAAGCACATCTCAGAAACAATTCTCTTGGATTTTTGTTGGTCATTAAATTCCCTAAAACCTTTAAGTCTTTCAAAGTTGTCTACAATACTGTTGTTATATTATAAATTGTATTTCTAGTTCTGCTTTCTTCACTCTGCTTCACTTCATAGAAGTCTTCCCAGTTTAAACTGCAAACATCTCCTTTGTCATTTTTAGCACCATAATATATCATCACATTCATGTGCACAAAACCCAGTTCTAAAGTTCCTCAATTAAGCCTTTTCTAATTATTGTATTGATGACATTTTTTATTCCATTCAATCTCACTTAACATGTTGCACTTAGAATGTAAATAGGATATATTGTAGTTTTTTTTTTCTCTTGGTACTTCCTCCATCTCTGTACTCCATCTCAATTAGATATCTCTGAGGACAAGGACCACATTTTGTCTAAACTCTGTATCTCCCTCAGCACCTGGCTAATGCTCTGCACCCAGCAGGACTAAAACTTCATATGTGTTTATTGAATTGAATTGAATTGTCTTCCAAGATGATCAGCCTTAACTTTGTATTTCCAACTTTGGGTTTCATTCAGTACTAACTTTGAACTTGGGGGCTCTAAAGACTTCAAGAAATGAAAATAGTTCCCTGAGGCATGAGAAATTAAATTAAATCTTAATGCCATCCCCTAGAAGTATCCTGCAACATGATGCCAAAAGACTAGCCTTATAACTTGTGCCTTTCTCCTAAGATGGAGCATAAACAAAATTCTGGTTATTTGAATACTTTTGTTCTTTGGACTTCATAGAGACCACTGTTGACTATATTTATGCTTCTTTATGGCAAATCTGTCTTTCTTATAATGTTCTACTCATATTAATATTAAAACCTTTTTTTCATTCCCTGAGCACGCAGCAAGCAAAACATAGTGGATGTCATCTAAATATTAAAAATTTACTGTAATACATAGATAAAAGAAAGCCAGCTATATATGATTTCGTTTTTCACAATTGTTCTCCTTTCTCCAATCATATGGTCACCATCCTAATTCAGAATCAAATTGCCTATCACCTAAAGTACTCTAATAGCCATTTAGTTGTTCCCTGCTTTCAACCTCATCTCTTTCCAATTTAATCTGTACAGAAATAGAATTATAACCTTCTTAAGGTATTGGTCTGACCATGGCATTCCTCCATTCAGGGACCCTCAGTGGCTCCCTATTTATTCTGATAAAATATAGAGATGAATCAGATTTTAACCTAAATGTCCATCTATTTTTTCATATAATCCTTTCACATGCTAAAATCCAGTCAACTGGTAGCTATATTCCATATTGAATAATCTGTCTCCTAACAACTCAACTCAGTTTATTCATGTACACCCATACATGCACGTGCACACATGTGCATGCACACAATGTACTATTTCCTCATCTGGACTTTCAAAATCATTTTTTTCAAGGCATGGTTCAGCCAGAAATAATCAGCTCAGACATTACTTCAATATATTTCCCAACTACCTCCATTCCCAATATCAGTGTTCTCTCTCTCCCCAAAATACCTTCTCTTTACTTATCTCTGCTTGTGATGAGTCTTCCCCCAAGAAAATGAAAACAGCATGAAGTTAGGAATTATTATAATTTTGTTTTGGTTTTCTATTATCCCCAATGCATTGTATGATATTTTGCACAAAGTAGGGTCTAACTTGAATTTTTTTTCCCCTGAATTAAACCAAATAATAGGGTCATACAGCTGGAAATGAAATTGACCCTCAGGGAATATCTAGTTCAAAATTCTCATTTCAAAGAGAAGAATCCTGAAGCCAAAAGAGGTTCAATGATTTGCCTAAAGTCACATGGTCATTCAACGGTAAACTAGAATTCTAACTTAGAAATTCTCATGATAATCTTCACCATCTTTCCTCCATGCCATTCTGTCAGAAGAACTGGGAACTCTATGGCTAATTTAAGACTTTCTCCCTGACTGTAACCATCCTCATAGTCACAATTTTCCATATAGTTCAAGTGTCTGGATTGCATCTGATTAGATTAAAGAAGGAATAGTGTGATGAGACAGAAATCTGAAAGTGCCTCTTCCCAGGTAGGAATACTAGGCTTGGAGTCAGGATTGGATGATGAAAATTATATGGTGCCAAAAACCTAAGAAATAAATTCTTGGAAACCTTGGGTGCATAGTTCAGGCTGCTTGACATGCATTTTTGAAAGCATTGGCCATTCCCAAATCTTAGACCACAAATGACCCAGGCCCTACTGAACTTGGTTATGTCATAGGAGTGATATTTCATGGAGGTTGCATAAACATTCTGTCTGTAGAGAAATGCATTAACTCTTCTAAGACAGAGATTTCTTCAAGTAACTTCATCTTTTACCTTTCCCTGTACAAGAACTATACTGAGGCTGTCAATTCCATCTTTTCCTTTATTTTAAAAGACCTGAATATTCTTCTTGGCCTTAAAGTTTCCATAGCTTCTTGCAAATACCCTGAAGCATAGAACCTTTTTCTCTCTGCTTGTGAACTGGACTCCCCCTGCCTCCCTTGTCCAAGGGACAAACATAGTTGGGAAAAACTGGACAGTCCTAAGATGCTTGGTTCCTGCCCAACTGGAATGAAGCTGATGACAGCTCAATAAGAGCATCTGAGGACAGTGTTTAGCTTGAAGTCTCTTCTGCAATAATGTCTGCTTACAAAGAACACAAAGTGATTTTCTCCATTTATGTTGTGATGATGCTAGGGTTCACTGTGGTTTTATCTCCCAAGCAAGTGTTGAGAAAGTTTCAACCTAGAGAAATGTTAAATTTTCTGCTATTCAAAAGAAATGGGTAAGAAACAATATGATAGAGAATATGTTTTTGGATGTGAGAAATAATGGCTGGTACCCTGTCTGGATGGTGAAAAATGGAGTAGAAATCCAAGGGATAACCTCATAAAAACCTCTAAATGTAGTAATCTCCCACTACAGGGAAAAATAAGTTTAATCTGCAGCATGCAGAATTAAAGTTGGGACTAAAGAAGAATATCCTGACAGGAAGGGGTATTGAAAATTAGGAAACATCATGAAGGAGTCTAGTAATTATTATTATTAATAGCTGACATTTAAATGGTGCTTATTATGTACTAGGCACTTTTCGATGTGCTAATGCTTTTCATTAGCACAATTTTCAAAATGTGCTAAGCACTTTTCAATTATTATTTCTTTTTTATTGCTGTGACAATTAGGGTTAAGTGACTTGCCTAGGGTCACACAGCCAGGAAATACTAAGTTTCTGAGACCAGATTTGAATTCAGTTCCTCCCGACTTCAGGACTGGTGCTCTATCCACTGTGCCACTAAGCTGACCCTTATTATCTCATTTTTAAAAGCTTTTTATTTTCAAAACATATGCAGAGTTTTCAACATTCATCCTTACAAAAACCTTGTGTTCCAAATTTTTTCTCTTTCCCTTCCCTCTATCCCCTCCCCTAAACAGCAAATAATCTAATATATCTTAAACATGTGCAATTCTTCTCTACATAGTTCCATAATTATTATTCTGCATAAGAAAAAGCAGATCAAAAAGGGAAAAAATGAGAAAGAAAAAATTGCAAGCAAGCAAAAAAAAAGTGAAAATACTATATT
This sequence comes from Sarcophilus harrisii, assembly GCF_902635505.1. Taxonomy (NCBI): domain Eukaryota; kingdom Metazoa; phylum Chordata; class Mammalia; order Dasyuromorphia; family Dasyuridae; genus Sarcophilus; species Sarcophilus harrisii. Next base: position 347,487,196 of record NC_045426.1, read on the forward strand.
GTCATTTACACAGTCTTCTGTCTGAATACAGATGGCTCTCTCCATCACAAGATCATTGAAATTGGCCTGAATCACCTCACTGTTGAAAGGAGCCATATACATCAGAATTGATCATCATATAATTTTGTTGCTGTGTTCAATGTTCTCTTAGTTTTACTCACTTCACTTGGCATTAGTTCATGTAAGTCTCTCCAGACCTTTCTGAAATCATCCTGCTAATCATTTCTTATAGAACTATTATCTTATTTTATTCTCACTATAACCCTGTCTTCATAATATCCTCTAACTCTTCCTACCCTGAACCAGGTTCCACTTTTCATCAGTCCTCATGGAGTCAACTCAACAAATATTGTATTTCCACTATTTACAATGCGCAGAATTAGAATCTAGATATATAAAAAACAAAACAAGGCACATTGATTCTCCTGATAAAGAATACAGTATGTTCATACAATGTAATACCAAGGGGGAGAGAGAGAGAGAGACCTAATATGTTGGGAGCATCAGGAAAGCTCTTATTGAAGAGGCCGTATCAGAATTGAGATTGAGGGAAAGTCAAAGGCTCTACAAGAGAAAAGGCATTTAGGAAACCTCTTCTGTATAGTCACAAAAGCAAGGAAATGAAAGCCATTCAAAGTGAAAAGCCAGTAAGCAAACTTGACTAGAAAAGAGAGATTTTAAAGGGAATGATATGCCATGATTAGAAAGCCATATTGTGGAGTGCTCCAAGCTGACAAGTTTGTATTTTATCCTGAAGGGAATATAAAACTATTTAAGTTGGGATTTTCAGTTTTGTTTTCTATTGTTGCTGCTGCTATTGTTGTTGTTATTGTTTTGGGGGGCATGGTGAATGTTGACATAAGCAAAACTATGTTCTGTAAATTTCAGTTTTTGGAGGACAGATTTCTTTTGGACTGGATCTCTCTATGTCTCCCAACCTACAAATGCAAGAGCAACTCACAGAGTTAATCCCAATATTAAAAGGCATGAAAGTCCTCTTTTTTCAACCTGGGTTGGTTTGTCCCTTTTTAGGTAATTTGGTGACTCCCTGTTTCCTTGAGGCTTATCATACTAGTGCAAAGTTTAGCATTGATACCCAATCAGCTTTACCCATACTTCAATTCAGAATTCCCCCAAATTCAAGCAAATTTGGCTTCCTCCAGCAGCAGTGATTACAAAGCTTAAACTACCATGATTAGTTTGGAGAAGAGTTTGGAAAGAAGAGAAATGAAAGGCATGAAGACTCTTTCAGAAATTAATATAATAATCCAGGTAAGAAAGACAAGGGCCTGAATAGTAAAAAAAAAAAAAATGGAAAATACAGAAGAAAAAATGTATGGATAGTTGATTCAAGACCTTGGACATGTACTAAATATGAAAATTAAGGGAGAGAGAAGAATCAGGAATGATTCTAAGTTCATAAATCCAATGAGGGAAAGGATGGTGATGTCCTTAACAAAAATGGGGATGTTCAGAGAAGGATTGAGTTTTAGGGGAACAGTAATGTGGAAACAGAGTCTTACCTTTCCAAGGTAAAATAACTTGTCCAAGATATACAGTATCTAAGTAGTAGATCCAGGTTCTAATATTTTATATGCAACACACACTTCACTGTGTCATATGGTTTCTTATCAAGTTCTAGAGGGTTCAATGATCACTTCTTTGTGGGTAACTTTAAACAGAGCCACTTTAGCCATGCCAAATTGAGATGTCAATTAAACATTGATAACTGAGGAATAAGGAGTAGCTAGGTGGTAATACAGATAGATTGCCTGAGCTGAGAGTCAGGAAGACTTGAATTCAAATCTAGCCTCAGAAACTATACAACAATGGGTAAGTCACTGTGTACTTTCCTTCCTCATTTGTAAAATGAGCTGGAAGAAGAAATAGGAAACCATTATCTTTGCCAAGAAAATCCCAAATGGGATCACAGAGAGTTGAACAGAACTGAAACAACTGGAAATTAGAGATCAGGAGAGAGATTGTGACTAAACAGATTGGTCTGACTATGTAGAATTACATAAAGATGATCTTTGAACCTATGGGAGCCAATAAGAAGCAGTTTAGTTCAGTGCAAAGAATGTTGCATATATAGTAAGAACATAATAGTTTTAATTCTGGCTCTGCAACTGAATTACCTATGTGTCTTTAAGCAAGTTGCCTTTGGTGCTAAGAACACTTCACTCTTCCCTAAGAATAAAGGCTTGAACCAGAATAATCTCTAGATTCCTTTTCATTTCTAAATCTATGACACTGAAAATGCATAATTTGTCTTAAAAACAAACAGATAAAAATTGAGATGTCCATAAGGCAGTTGAAAGTATGGGACTGGAGTTCAGAACAAAGATTAAGGTTGGATCTATACATCAGAGAACAAACAAGTCTAAAAACCATCACTCTACTGAAAGTACATTGGTTGTAATACTGATAGGACACTGAGCAACAGAGAATTTCTGCACTCACAAATTTCATGTTCAAAGGAGATAGGCAAAGCAGAATTTCTACTGCCCCCCTCCCTCTTGCATGCAGCATTGAAGAAAAAAAACAGTCTGCCTTTCCAAACGAGAATGAGAAAGATCAACTGATTTCATGTCTTCTCAATCCCGGGCTACAACATAGGGCGGGAGATGGAAGAGGTGGGGGGGAAAAAGAATAAAGATTATCAGATTGGCTAAGATGACAGGAAAAAATAATGATGATTGTTGGAGGGGATGCGGGAAAACTGGGACATTGATGCATTGTTGGTGGAGTTGTGAAGGAATCCAACCATTTTGGAGAGTAGTTTGGAACTATGCTCAAAAAGTTATCAAACTGTGCATACCCTTTGATCCAGCAGTGTTACTACTGGGATTATATCCCAAAGAGATTATAAAGAAGGGAAAGGGACCTGTATGTGCACGAATGTTTGTGGCAGCCCTTTTTGTAGTAGCTAAAAACTGGAAACTGAATGGATGTCCATCAGTTGGAGAATGATTGAATAAATTGTGGTATATGAAAATTATGGAATATTACTGTTCTGTAAGAAATGACCAACAGGATAATTTCAGAAAGGCCTGGAGAGACTTACATGAACTGATGCTGAGTGAAATGAGCAGGACCAGGAGATCATTATATACTTCAACAACAATACTATATGATGACCAGTTCTGATGGATCAGGCCCTTCTCAGCAACGAGATCAACCAAATCATTTCTAATGGAGCAGTAATGAACTGAACTAGCTATACCCAGAAAAAGAACTCTGGGAGATGACTAAAAACCATTACATTGAATTCCCAATCCCTATATTTATGCACACCTGCATTTTTGATTTCCTTCACAAGCTAATTGTACAATATTTCAGAGTCTGATTCTTTTCTACAGCAAAATAACGTTTTGGTCAGGTATACTTATTATGTATCTAATTTATATTTTAATATATTTAACATCTACTGGTCATCCTGCCATCTAGGGAGGGGGGGGGGTAAGAGGTGAAAATTGGAACAAGAGGTTTGGCAATTGTTAATGCTGTAAAGTTACCCATGTATATATCCTGTAAAAAGGCTATTAAATAAAAAAAAAAAGAATAAAGATTAGATCATGTCACACACACACACAAACACACACACACACACACACACACACACACATACACACACACCCCTACATGAAGAAAAGGTATACTTTTATCGGAAGATCAGGAAAAAAAAAAAAAAAGGAAACTCATTATAAGGAGCAATTATATGGTACAGATATTTTGGAAGCAGCAACATATTATAAAAAACATAACACGAAGACATAGAAAAGTAAGGTCCCATTTATGGTCCTTTGTATCTGATGTTTACCTGGAGACTATGCCTCAAAATTTCAAACCCCAGACTAAAGTTCTGACAAGAAATAACACTACATTCTTTTAAAGCGAAATATATAAATGAATGTATGAATGAAGGTGTATCAGCCCTCAACACAGTGCCTGGTACATAGTAAGTGCTTAATATTTGTTGATTTGAATGGAATTGAAGTTGAAAAAAGCATTAAGTACTGCCTTCTATATGCCAAGCACTCTGCCAAGGGCTGGGGTTACAAATAGAGAAGTCAGATAGTATTTGTCCTTGAAGAGCTTATATTAGAAGAAGGGAAGACCATAAATTCAGGAGGCTGGTAGGAAGAGATGTTTTGGTCTGGCAGGTTCTTGGGGTGATGAGAGGATTGACATGAATATAATTATAAATGACTTGAAAGCAAGACTTCTCCTTGAATAAATATTTAGCATAAAGTAGGTATTTAAAAAAAAAAAAAAAACTTGGTCAGTTAAATTGAATTTCTAGGAACCAGAGGATCAGCATATTTCATTCTGGTGTGCATCTAGGAACTATTGTTTGTTTTGTTTTTACATTTCTAGATTATCTGTCATTAGAAAGTTCTCTTATAACAAAGGAAAACAAGTTAAACTAATAATATATGACCTTTTGGTGAATATTGAATACTCAATCATAAAGAATATATTTTTATTAATTAAACAAACCAAAAAGGCTAAAGCTTAATTTTTAAGTGAACAACTAAAGTTTAATTTAAAAAAACAATTTTCAAAGATTTCTTTTTAATCAAACTCTTCCCATAAAATAGAGAATAACATTTTCAGCTATGAAAGACCTGCAGTGGAGTTTAAAGAATGGTCACCAGACGAACAGCCTTTTTGAAATATAAAAAATTTAGCTTTTTTCCCACACCAGGCAGACTCTCAGGAGCATGCTATATAGATGAAACCATTGAAAACAAAATGACCAAAGGACTAAAGAAAAAGGAGGGGGGCAGGGAATGGTAATGTCTAGCTGATTTTTTTTTCCTAGTTCTTACAACCCCCTGGAACCCTTGGTTAGGAGAAGGAGGCTACTGTGGGCAGGAGGAAGGAGGGCATATAAGCAGCTTTTTTAGCTGGACTGGAATTATTAAAATATCACTTGAACAGGGGAAGATGTAACATGGACAATTTATTGAAAGATTCATGGAGGAGGCCTCCAATGAGACAATGAGCAATCACTAAATATACTTCTCCCTATCATTCCAGGAGGGATTGAAGGAAGGAAAGTAAGTGGAAAATAGAGGGGGAAAGAAGGAGAAAGAAAAAGATAGTTTTGTAGCAGGCCTCTTCAGAGTCTGGGAAAACTGCCCCAACACTTGAAGATTCCAGATCCCAAATTACCCTTCTTTGCAAGATGGTTGCTGGTACATTAGAGAATACTGACCATAACCAGAAAGTTTCTTACACAAGAGCTAAGATTTCTGGGAAGATTATATTAATACAGAATGAGAAAAAGAAATATAAAGGGAAGGGAGGAAGGAAGAGAGAGAAAGGGGGAGAGAGAGGAGGACGAAGGGAAAGGTAGTGAGAAAAGAAAGGAGGGAAGGAAGGAAGGAAGGAGGGAAGGAAGGAAGGAAGGAGGGAAGGAAGGAGGGAAGGAAGGAAGGAAGGAGGGAGGGAAGGAAGGAGGGAAGGAGGAGGGAAAGAAGGAAGGAAGGAGGGAAGGAAAGAGGGAAGGAAGGAAGGAGGGAAAGAGAAGGAAGGAGGGAAGGAAAGAAGGAGGGAAGGAAGGAGGGAGGGAAGGAAGGAGGGAGGGAAGGAAGGAGGGAGGGAAGGAAGGAGGGAGGGAAGGAAGGAGGGAAGGAAGGAAGGAGGAAGGAGGGAAGGAAGGAGGGAGGGAAGGAAGGAGGGACGGAAGGATGGAGGGAGGGAAGGAAGGAGGGAGGGAAGGAAGGAGGGACGGAAGGATGGAGGGAGGGAAGGAAGGGAGGGAGGGAAGGAGGGAGGGAAGGAGGGAGGAAGGAGGAAGGAAAGAAGGAGGGAAGGAAGGAAAGAAGGAGGGAAGGAAGGAGGGAGGGAAGGAATGAGGGACGGAAGGATGGAGGGAGGGAAGGAGGAGGAAGAGGGAGGGAAGGAAGGAGGAGGAAGGGAAGGAAGGAGGAGGGAAGGAAGGAGGGAGGGAAGGAAGGAGGGAAGGAGAAGAAGGAGGAGGGAGGGAAGGAAGAGGAGGGAAGGAAGGAGGGAGGAAGGAATGGAGGGAAGGAAGGAAGGAGGGGAAGGGAGGGAGGGAAGGAGGGAAGGAAGGAGGGACGGAAGGAAAGGAGGGAGGGAAAGGAGGGAAGGAGAGGAAGGAGGGAAGGAAGGAAGGAAAGGAGGGAGGGAGAGGAAGGAAGGAAGGAGGGAAGGAAGGAGGAAGGGAAGGAAGGAAGGAAGGAGGGGGGAAGGAGGGAAGGAAGGAAGGAAGAAAGTGATGAGGTTAGGTGCAGGGTAGAGAGCTGTGGGAACCCCCTTCCGGTCAGTGCAGGTCCTTCATAAATGAATTTACAAACCTGAAAAGTTAGATTGGCAAAAAGAAGTTTATTGGCACTTGGCATTGGGAGATTAGCCTTTGCTATCAAGACTGACTTCAAAGTGGCAAAGTCCCAGCAGAGAGATAAAGGTTTAACAGAGAAGTCCAGAGGGGTAAGATCCTGGAGTGAGAGAGAGAGAGAGAGAGCGCTTTGGGCCTCCCCTCATCAGAAGGAAGGAAGAAAGGGAGGGAGGAAGAAAAGAAGGCTTGTCAGTTACTGTGCTAAGTACTTTATAAATATTATCTCTTTTGATTCTTACACCAACTCTAGGAAGCACTATTATCTCCATGTTGTAGACAGGTTAAGCAACCTGTTTAGAATCATAGAACTAGTAAGAGTCTTTGGCTAGATTTGGAGTCATGTCTTCCTCAATCCAGACCCAGCATCCTCCACCTAGGTGCCCCATTTCTGGGAGATCTTAGAGATCACCTCCTCTGAGTTGCTAGTTTAAGAATTCTCAGGTACTAAATGGTCACAAGAGGCTTTAATCCTAAGCTTTTAGAAGACAAAACCATTATTCTTTTTACTACACCACAATGTTGAAATAACAGTAAAGTGAGGAAGAGAAATATCAGAGGGCAGAGTCACTGAAACAAAATAAAATGGGGAAATAGCTGGACAAGGGGCGAGAAAGTCAGGGGGCAAAGGAAAATAAAACCAAGTTATATCTTGGATATCACTAAAAGAAAGTCCCACAGGAATTATGATTCCCACCATGCATTTGAGCTGTTCTCTCAGCAGTCATTAGCAGTAAGGTAAAAATAGGTAGCATGATTTAAGTTCCACCTTCACAAGATTTTTCATCTGTCAACCTCTGATAAGCAAATCAAAATCTTGCCTTATAAACTGCAGCCAGTCCAATTAATCCTTAAGCTTCCATTCATTCAGTTCCTCACTAGTATAAAAGAAATGTTTGTGGGTTTCTTGGAGAAAAAACCCAGGGTGGAGCAAAGTGACTGAGAATTTGAAGTATGCATTCTCTTTTGCCCCATTTTTCTGTCTTATGCAAAGTCTTTCCCCTGGCCATATATATGGTATTCTCCCTCTAGGGTTGCTTTTCCCCCCTCTTTTGGCCCAAAACATAAGATTAAAAAATGTAAAACCTGTAATTCTGGGTATATTACCAAAGGAAACAGTTTTACTTAAAATCTTGTTTTTGCCAAAATATTTTCAAAGTAGCTGGAGAGCTGTCAAACCACAGTGGCTCTCAGCTGTGTTTCCTTCTACCATTTCCCCAGGTTTTCCCAGCACAGCACTCAGTAATTGGATATTCTTTGAGGAGAAGAAAAAAAATGCTGCACGAGACAGTTTGTAGATTTAAGAATTATACTTCGGGGGCTGAAGGCCACAAATCCAGGGGTGCTTGGCTGCCAAACTCTGGGGCTTCGTGATTCTACATCATTCCTGGAAGCAGCCTTTAGTGAGGAGGCTTTAGGGGAGGTACACTGATAATGCACAATATTAAGAAAGTAATTCCAAAGTTTTTGGACTTATTTTTAATCTTTATTTTTGTGATTTTGACCAAAGGAATCTATTTTATTGAAAACAAAATGTGCTGAAAACAATTTAAAAACAGTGCCTTTAATGACAAACTACAGATCCCAAGCATTTTCTCTTGTTTTTATAGGTATTTGTGATTGTTTTTTGTTCAATGACAATAATTTTATATAATATCTTTATTATTAAAGATGTGTGGTATTTCTATAACAATTTTCTACCATCAAGGAAGGGTGATTTAGCAGCCAGAATCTCCTTAAGTGGCAGGAGGAGCAATAATAGTTACCTTTAATTTACAGAGGAAGAAACTGACATCTAGGAAGGTAAGACTAGATATACTTTAAAGGGTAAAAATTGGATTTGCTTCCTGTAGAATGAGAGATTAAAGAAGAATTCTCCAAAACTGAACACATTAAAGGTAAGATCAAGAATTCTAAACACCACAAATCTTAGCCTACAGTTTCTTTCATTGAAGTCTGATTTGGTTCCCTTCTAATCTACTACTCATAGATGGGTTATAAAGTAGAAACAAAAAGTACTGATTGTCCATTATACAATATAATCAGTCTTCAAATATTCAAAGCAATGGAAGATACTTTGTCTAGAAAAATCAATCTTTTCCTCTTCCACAAAATTCTTACTAGTCCTATTAACAAATTTGTGCCCAATTTGAATTATTCTTCTCTTTTCCTTAATAAGAGGGAAATATTCCATCTCTCACTGAAAACTGATCAAATAAATTAAAATCTGTTTCAGTGATATCTGGGTTTTTTGTTTCTTTGTTTGTTTGGCCTTCCTGACTATCTCTCACTGATACAATCTGTTCCTTTAGTCCTTTTCTGATTCTCACTAAACTGGATTCTTACAGCTAGGACTCTGGGTTCTGTGAGGTGAACTTCCAACAAATCTTGCCCAGAACTAGATGGTCACACCACTTCCTGGCCAACTCCAAACTATATCATTTTAATATGTTTTGTTGCCTCATGAAGTCATTGATTTCTGTTTGGTCTTTTCAAAGTATCAAGGTGTCTGTTAGATAAATTTTTCCACTTTCTTTTTGAAACTAATGGCATTCTAATTCCATTTCTTATCCATTGTTTCATGTCTTTCAGGTACTTTTGCTTGTGACATTTTTCCTGAGGCTTTGCTTGCAGTTGTTGTGTAGTTCTCTTCTAAGTTTGTCTCTTTATTGCCTCTGGAATCATAATATTTCTTTATAATGTTTTGTATCTTCTTTTGTTTCTCATCCTTCCACCTGACTTATTTCCTGTTTGGGGCATCTGTACAGAAGTCAGTATTTGCCTTCTTGGGTTGAACTTATCTGGCTCTGTTTGAACTGAGTTCTTGGCCCTGGCCTTCATTTCTCTTTACAACAGCTTCAGTCAGACCACTGCAGATCTCAGCTCCTCTAGATCATCCAGATTCAGATTATTGTTATTTTAAGGTCTAGTCAAAAGTACTATAATTTTTACATTACCTTCATTGTTTCTTGAACCAGATCCACATACATGGTTTATTCTTCAGCCTTTTTTTTTCAGTCATGTCTGACTCTTCATGACCTCATTTGGGATTTTCTTAATAAAGATATAGGAATGTTTTGCTATTTCCTTCTCCATCTCATTTTACATATGAAGAATTGAAGCAAACAAGATTAAGTAACTTGCCTACAGTCACAGTAAGTATCTAAGGCCAAATTTGACCTGAGGAAGATTAGTCTTCCTGACATCAAGCCAGGCATTCTTATCTACTGGTTGCCTTCATGGCTTACTTATGAACTGCAAATGTATAAAATGCATTCAAGTACAATGAGAATGCTAGAAAAGTCAAAGTTTACATAGAAAACTGTTCTTTATTTAAATCTTATCATTAACTCCATAGTGTGCAAAAATTTTGATAGAAAATGTAATGCTTTTCAAGGAGACAATTAAAGCACTAAATCCATTATTAGCATTCCTGAATATAACTAACTATGCTGTTCAAATTAAAGAACTACTCACATAGCAAAAAAATCACATGATGTACATTATGATGTCAAATTTTATGGAAAACATAAAATTTATTGAAAAACACAATAGTTATTTCATCTCATGAAAACATTCTCTAATGATATTAAAACACCATTCTATATTCTAGAAGTATAGAATCTTTACTGTGCATCAAAGAAAAGACCAGTGACTTTGAACTTGAACTCAAAAGATGGAAAGTTGTCCTTGGAGATACTGTATCTCATTATTTTCTAGGCCAAATGCACAATGCTATCAAGGAGAAAACCAACATGGAATATCTTAAGCCACCCTGAAGTTGACACTAAAATGCAAGAAGACATCTAGAGAGATTAATATGGGTGAAACATCTATTTTTTTATTTTATTTTTATTTAATAGCCTTTTATTTACAGGATATATGCATGGGTAACTTTACAGCATTAACAACTGCCAAACCTCTTGTTCCAATTTTTCACCTCTTACCCCCCACCCCATTCCCCAGATGGCAGGATGACCAGTAGATGTTAAGTACATTAAAATATAAATCAGATACACAATAAGTATACATGACCAAAACGTTATTTTGCTGTATAAAAAGAATCAGACTCTGAAATATTGTACAATTAGCTTGTGAAGGAAATCAAAAATGCAGGTGTGCATAAATATAGGGATTGGGAATTCAATGTAATGGTTTTTAGTTATCTCCCAGAGTTCTTTCTCTGGGCGTAGCTGGTTCAGTTCATTACTGCTCCATTGGAAATGATTTGGTTGATCTCGTTGCTGAGGATGGCCAGGTCCATCAGAACTGGTCATCATATAGTATTGTTGTTGAAGTATATAATGATCTCCTGGAAACATCTATTTTAATGTATGCTTTTGGAATGGCAAAAAGCACATCAGAGCTGTACATTAATCAAAGAATAACCTATACAAACTTAGCAAAACACAAGGTTAATGAACCCCAAAACATCCATCAAAGGATTAATACTTTCTTGCTTTAAAAAAGAGGAAGATTTATTGAAGATACCTTCAAAATACATGAAATATAGTTCAAATTTCTTACAGAAACACTTTTAGGACAAATGGACATCATGTCACAAAGTAGCAATAAAGGCTAACAGTGGGTGCTTCTCTTCGATTTATCTAAGTTAACCAAATGTGTTTTATCTCTAGACAGAGGCTATGAAATGTCTAGGTCCAAGAACAAAAATCAAAAGAATATCAATGGGCAGCAACCACATGAATTCAATTGACAAAACATCAATGAAGCTGAACAAGTAGGTGAACTGTACAGATTTGTTTATAAAATAGAAGGATTTGTGCTCACAGTTGAATATAAGGCCATTGAAACTAAAAATTAGCAAAAGATGACTTTTGAAGATTCTTTTTTTTTGTATTTATTTATTTTTTAATTTTTTAAAATAACTTTTTATTGCCAGAACACATGCCGGGGTAATTTTTTACAACATTATCCCTTGCACTCACTTCCGTTCCGATTTTTCCCCTCCCTACCTCCACTCCCTCCCCTAGATGGCAAGCAGTCCTATACATGTTAAAGAGGTTACAGTAGATCTTAGATACAATATATGTGTGCAGAACCGAACAGTTCTCTTGTTGCTCAGGGAGAATTGGATTCAGAAGTTATAAATAACCCAGGAGGAAAAACAAAAATGCAAACAGTTTACATTAATTTCCTAGTGTTCTTTCTTTGGGTGGACTTTTAAAGATTCTTGATTTATTCGTTCTTCCAGACTATGCAATGAATTGGTAGTAATTACAAAGCATATAACTACAGATTGTAACATTTTAGCATTGTATATCTAGAAAGACATGACTAGAGATTAGAAACAGTAGCTAGATGTTTTCTTTTGCCAAACTAATAGACAACAATTCCTATAAAAAAAACATAAGCCTCAAAATATCTTTGAAAATTTAATGCCTAAACTGCATTATAAATAGGCTATCATTATAGACAGAACTATTTATCACAGCTGACAAAATACAGCATTGGTGAAAAAACAAGTGTTATTTTTAAAAATACATTACCATATGGAATACTTGCAATATCCAAGTCACATAAACAAAAAGTGTGCAAACATTGAGACTCAGAAGAAATTAAGATTGCATGGGAATAGGACAGAGAAACATAATATCCCCATTGTCCTCTCTACTAATTAAGTTTTTCTGAGGAAGCTTTCCTTGAGCCTACAGAAGTTGAGCTTATATTTAAATACTTTAAATTACAAAAAGCTGACATTTTATCCACTTGTGTAAAACCTAAGTACATTATGTATAAAAGAATAATAACAGTATAGTAATTTGTCTTTGAATTATTTCTGTATGACTCCCGCATATAGGATCAAACAATTAACAGTGTTGATGATGATGTTAATAATGATGATGATAAAATAATCATTTCTATAATCTCTCCATACATTATCCCATTTGATCTTAACAGCTCTGTCAGGTTGGTACTATAGATAATGTTATTCCTACTTCCCAGTTAAGGAGACTGGGGATGATATACTTTATTCAATGATGATCTATGGGGATATGAACTGATTTGACAAATCTTATCTGGTCTTATTCATGTCAGTGAATGAGCCACTCATTATCATCCACATTGACCAACCCACTTAATAGGGACAGCAGGCTGGTACTCAAAGACAAAACAATGAATGTGAATTAGGTACTCAAAATATAAAGCCAAAAAGGTTTAGCATCATTAACTAGATAACCAACGGAATTATTAAAAGAGCAAAAAAAATAGTGTATACTGGAAAAAATGCTTATTTGCCCTAAGGACTATTCAGAGAGTATTAAAGAAAATGAGATGATAATAAAAACCAGAGTTAACATTTTCTTTTAAAGAAGCAGATAGACACCAGAATATGGTGTATGTGTTGGATAAACTCATAAGTTGTGCTTAACACAACTGCCTACTAGCATCTCTTTAAGCCTATTTCTGTGCATACTATGAAGATACAATTCATTTTGTGTGTATACAAGCTGTAAAGAAGACATGATGTACCAGTTTGCCATGAGCTTATTAATTATGGTAACAGGTAAATTCTTTAAATTCCTGAGTCAAAAGAATAGCTTCCCAATGATTTGGGGGAATAGGGCTCAAAATTATAGGGACTAGACTAAATTCCACCTTCACCAGTACTGCTCTAGTATGATTATGGTCTAATAGCCCCTCCAATTAATGTCAATTTATTTTTTGTCATCTTGCCAATCTGATAGATATGAGATGTAACTTCAGAATTTTTTTAAATTTACATTTCCAGGATTCCTTCTAATAATGTAGTACACTGGCAATCCTGGTAAATATGGGTCCTATTTTCTGCCATAAACTTCCTTTTCTAGGGAGTTTGTACCTCAGCTCATTAGACCTAATGAGCTTCAATATGCCCAGTTCAATAACATTCCTTGGTTCCTTGTTCCTTGGTTTTAGGCACAGAAAAGCAAGTCACATCTTCTACACAAAGCCATAAGTTTCATTTTGCTAATTCAAGTGGTTGGTCATAGGATTAATTATTTTAAATCTTCTTTGCTCAACTCTGGGATGCAAGTTTGGGCTAAATTATTCGAATTTTTTTCAGATTCTCAGGCTCCTGGATGAGCCATCCAAATGCTAAGTTAAATAGTTCTATGAATGATTTGATATAGAACTCCTCCCTACTCTATGATGATACATGGGGTTATCATGTTATCATGACTCCACCATGAGCAAAAGCCTGTTCTTTGATTCAGAGATAGCCCCAATTTCTTTACAAAATCATGCAGTCACTGTCTTCTCCTTGTAAAAATAGTGTTAAAAATCAGGTCAGTATTAAAAAACCCCAATCCTAAAGTAAAAACCAATGGCTTATATGAACTGAAAAAAAATGTAGAGAGTTTTAGGCTCTGGGATGAGCCTACTAATAGATTATTGATGACTTAAGTTGAATCTACACAGTTGCATACCAGTAGACTGACTATGAGGGATCATCTCTTCTTTGCAGGATTTCTGAGGATAAGATTAGTTTTCTTGCTATGTCTATATAAATAGCAAAAGCCACAGTCAACTGAAAAATTTTGTTGTTCCAATTAACCTTGGCTCTATAAAACAGTGAGATTATTGTTTCCAAGCTTCTATTGCCTTATGGGCCAATAGAGACAGGCTATGGCATGTTGGTTTCACCAAATCTTGTGGCCATTCTGCTATAGTTGCATAGACACCTTCAAAGTCTTTTTAAATATTGCTTTTTTTAATTGGCCAGACATGTGCCAGGCTGGTTTGGCAGGAACTATGCCTAATGCTGTGCTTTGTTTAATTCCTAGGGCTCTGTTGGCATTCAATAAATGTCAAATATTAATATTAATATTTTCCATGTTGCCTTCATTAAGTTTTTATACCTTAATTAAATGATTACATTGGAAGCAAACCAGGTGATTGGGAGACTGTAAAACATTTCACCCCCAAAAGCCAATGGTCAACATTTTAAAATCCAACACATACTACTCATAATTGACCAAAGAAAGCATATTTATAGTTTCATGTAAAAGGTGTGACTTGCTTTTCTCTGCTGCAAACTAAGGAACAAATTGAACATCTCATGATGTTTTTGGCTGGTCAGCCTTCCCCAGGATGTAATATTGAAATGCCATTGGGCGGGCCACACTTGAGCTTAGGTCTAACAGGCTAAGTCAGAAACTCCCTAGAAAAAGAAGACTTACAATGGACAGTAGAATCCATTTTTACTGGTATTGTCACTTTATTTTGTCATAACAAATCAAAAAAACAAGCAAAAGACTAATGTTTTCGGTAACTAATATTAAAAGATTTCAGTTGAAATAATTCTGAAGTTCTGTCTTAAACCCATAAAATTGGTAAAGATGACAAAAGAGAGAAATAATAATTGTTGGAAGGATTGTGGGAGAAAGGGAGCATCAATTTCCTGTCACTTGGTCTAAATGCTCTAGAAAAGAATTTGGAATTTTAATATGTCTAAACTTACATATCTTTCTGACTTAGTGGTAGTATTATGAGGCATAAACCCCTTTGAAACCAATGAAAGAAGGAAAAAACCCATCCAAACAAGAATATTTACAGCTGCATTTTTTTGTTGTAGCAAAGAATGGGGGGGGGGTGAATGGTGCCCATAAATTGAAGAATGGTTAAAAAATAGGTATATGAATATAAGGAAATATTTTTCCCATAAGAAATGATAAGTATGACAGAATCAGAGAAAAATGGAAGAACTTGTATGAACTTGGTCATAATAGAATTAAGAAGAATCAGGAGATCATTTTTATGATGAACACAATAATAATGGGAAATAAAACAACTTTAAAAATCTTGGAACTCTAATCAAATCAGTGACCAGTTGTTAAGACTAATGAACATCTACTTAGCATCTCTTGACAGAGATCAAATGCAGAATGATATATGTATTCTCAAACATTGTCAATATGTTAGGGTTTATTTGTGATGAGGGAGGACTTTCCTCAGAGAGAAGGAAAGGTTAACGACTAGTGATTGATACTACAAAAAGAACATCAGTAAAATAATTTTAAGATGCAAAAAAAAGGTAATGAAAGAACCATCAATAACTAGAGCCATTTTGTTACTTCCCTGTAGATAGATAAATAGAAAGATAAATAGATAATCTATTAATATATAGTGATCTCTATAAGTTGATAGATGTCTACATTATATATATGTATATAAATATATGTGTCCACCTATGTATGTTTTTTAAAAAAGCGAACTGTAACAGAATATTGGGCTTCTACAGTACCTAACAAAATAGACATTTTAAAAATCCCATTCATTCTGATTCATTAAGAAATGCTGACACTTTGGTTTATTAATCAGCTCAGGCAGCAGCTTTAATCAGGAACACTACCTATCCAACAATCTCAAAGTTGTAACCTCATCAGCACATTCTGAAGGTCAAACAATGGATTCTGTTCCACCTTTTCCCAAAGGGAAGTCTACATTTTTAAGTTCTCAATTCCAAGCATTCTTTCTTCAACACTGACAGTGAGTGACTCTGGTGCCAAACCAACAGTGATGGTGGGTCCTACTTAAGAGGAAGTAATTGAGAGTTGATGGACTGTACCGTCTGTTTGGCATATTTAGAAGAAAGGGCCTTGGCATGGAGAAGTCCTTAGATCTTAACTCTAAGCACCAGAGGCCACCCATGAGACTCAGTCTGCTAACTACCATCAAGGAAATGCCATCTGTAGAAGGCAGAGATTACAAGAGAAAGTCATTGCTTCTCTGAAGCAGCTGAAAACATGCAAGTATAACCAATAAGCTCTCCAAAGCATGAATGCCCAAAACTGATTCCTAGATAAAGCAAAATTTTATAGAACTCAATTCCATGCCAACCTGGTATGGAGGAAGAAAGAAACTCTCTCCATCTTACATTGACATAATTAACATTAAATTCTTCTAATTCAATTCAACAAATACATGTTCTTCATGAATTGTGTCTTTTGAATTGGCAAGGAGGTATTTGGGGGTAGATACTACATTTCTAGCATCAGGACTGGAATCTAATCTCTGACATTTACTCTGTGACCATGGATGAGGCATTAAACTCCTCTGAGCCTGATCTATAAAATGAAGATAATAATACCTCTAAACATTTACCTCACAGAGTTGCTGTGAGACTCAAACAAAAAAATAATAAAGATCTCTGTAAACTTTAAAGACATATACACAATTATGGGTATATATACACAGTATAAATGAGTTTACAATGTGGCAAAACATTTTAATGAGGAATGATTATGGAATTAATAATGGGAGCTAATCTAGCTCCCAACTTTGTATAGGAGACATAATACTGGGTCTGGAGTCGGGGAAAACTCACCTCCCTGAGTTAAAAATCTGACCTCAAACACTTATTATCTGGGTGATCCTGAGTGAGTCACTTAAACCTGTTTCCCTCAGTTCTTTATCTGCAAAATGAGCTGGAGAAGGAAATGACAAACCACATTACTGAACAACAAAAATGGAATTAGTATTTTTTTTCATGTCCAAAAATGGAATTAGTAATGTAGTTGTGTGGACCAATAGAACTTATGTCAGGTGAATTTTATATCATAGAATTCAATATAGTTCAAGATATCTGTCTCTATAAGTGAAGTATGAGGTGAAACCAGTAAACTTTTTTAGATGAGTTGTTTTTGACTATACTGGGTATAACTTCAGACAAGTAGAGCCTATCTTGTCTCAACTGATGGGGCTTATTAAAGGATCGGAGGATCATATATTTAGTTTATAATTTATCCAGTACCCTATGCATTAAAATAAAATTCATGAATTAGCATGGCAAAGGGAAAGCTTTATGGTAATTGGTTGGGGGTGTTTTCCAAATATCATCATCATCAGGTAAGCTGAGTGTGCTAAGTACTTGACTGAGTTCCTGGGGTCCTTGATCCCTGCCTGGTTCTCAGCTGAAAGTTCCTCTTAGCCCTTTCAGTATTCACTCCTTGTTACCCAATGCTGTAAATCTGGATCAAATACATAGTAGCTGTATGCTTGTAAATTTATTGTCCAACCTACAAAAAAGCCACATTAAAGGGGAGAAAATCTGAGAGCTGTTATGTGGTCACCAATAATTCAGCCAAAACCAACTCTTTGATATCTTTATGTTTTTAACATCTGGATTTTGCTTTACATCCAATATGGCAGGAGAGGTAACAGCAGAGACAGATGAGGAAAATGGAAGAAAAACAGTGCTCCAAAAACAGTATAATAAATTATTATAATGTATCTCTATTAATCATCTTCTGTTATGCCTTAAATTATTTACTTTTCAGTGATGTTCAGGATGAGTGAATAGAACTATTTTCCAGCTGATTCATTATTCTCTAAAAATCTAAGTTTTAAAAAGTCTCAAGAATCAATTCGGGAGAGAGGGGGTTTTAACTTGGGTCACATTTCCCCTTAAAACAATGTAAACGACCAGAAGGTACTTAGCTTAGTTCTTTCCACTTGGTGACATGTCACTATCACCCACTTATCCATCTGGTTTTACTCTCTCAGACTCATGATGGCATTAATTCTAAGAAGTTCAACTATTTTAATGTGAAAGTCTCTTTTTTGACAGAAGTCTCAACAAGATGCCTCTGAGATCTGGAGGTCCTGCTTATTCTGACATTCATAAACAATGGAATGCCTTGGGGTAAAGAATTAACTACCTTCTGTGTCTTTACTCTCAAAAATAATATTTTTGTGATGCATTTGAATCATGAGCACTTTTCATCTATTCAATCCAGAAAGAGCATAGTTGTTTCTGTATCCCAGGGGGTGAAGGAAACATGTGGTTGCCAGATGTGAAGAAATAAGGGATCTGGCATTGTTCATTCCTTTGAGATGGCAACTAGACCTCCTCACCTTTAAACTTGAATATGGTTGAATGGTTTGGAGATAAGACCTGATAGTCCACTCTAATATGTTTTTCCCATAGGTTCACTTAAAAGCAAAATGTCTGATATCCCAAAGGACTCACCTTAGAGGACTAAAGATAATCCCACATTTGCTGTGAGACAATTTCAGATTCATCAAACTTCCCCATAAGTCTGGCCCAAATTTGTAAATTGTTGCTAATCTATAGCTCAGGTCCAACAACCAAACCAAATCCAACTAATTTCAATATGAAATTTCATCTGAAAAAAATACTGATATTAAGGAGAACATAATATGACAGGCAACAGAAGAACCATAACATCAGAGACCCCATGGAAACAGAGGACAAACAAAGGCTGGAGAGCCAACCAAAGTTTGGTGACAATTTTTAATGATGTTTAGAAGCCTAAATAACCTAAGTAGAGAGTTGCTATGTTCTGATAGGGGAGACCACATGATATAAACATACATAAATACATGCAGGACACAGAAAGAGTATATGGAATTAATAGTAGATGGGAAGACATTAGCCCCTAGAAAAATTCCCTGTAAAATGTGACAGCTTGAAAGAAGCCAGGGATCCTAAGAGGCAGAGGCAAGGAGGGAGAACATTCCTAGGATGAGAAATATTCTATACAAATACTTGAAAACAGGGTCAGGTTATACTTTAGGATAAGAGGCTGTAAATGGATGGTGATCTTCATTATTGAAAGGGATAGTCATATTGAGATTGCCTAATTCACCGAGAGCTTCTTCCAGTAGCTCTTAAATTTATTTCATTTGCGTTGTTGTCTTGGAAAGATTCTGAAGAACACCAAGAGATAGAGATACCAGACAATGAGAATCCTTTCTAGAACTAAATTACTAACCATTCAAACTCTATTGCAGAGAGAGCAATTCCACTGGGCTGGTCACATTATATGTACGCTTGCCAAAATTCTTGAAGATCACACGGGGCAAAAGCTCATATGACGGTCAGAAAAAAAAAGTAGCACAAGGACACTTTCAAGATCTCTCTTTAAAACTTTGGAATTGATTGTGGGAGATAGGAGACACTGGCATAGCACTGCTCAGCATGGCATGCTCTTATCAGAGAAGATAGTTTTATGAACAAAGCAGATTTGAAGTAGCTTAAAAGAAATACAAGATGCACAAATTTAGAGAATTCATTCCAAATGCTCACATGAATTATTTGCACCTAAATTGTGGTAGAGTATTCCATGCTCATATTAGTCTGATCAGCCACTCTCAGACACACTATAACTCAATTCTAATGTCATTTTGGTCCCCTCTGAAAATAAAGAACAAGAATGAGCCTACCAACAACAAGTGCAGCCACAGTGTGGATTTCTTGTGCAATATGAAATATAAAGGATTATTCAAATCAAAAAAAAATTACCTGATCCAAGGGTGAAGCAAGAGTCAGTTGAGATGTCTGTAATCTTAATATTCCAGAAAGAATTTTAATTTTCCTTTAGAGTAAATTGTTTAATACATCTAGTGAAAACAGCTAGATGGACAAGTGGATTGAGCATTGGATTTAGAGTGGGGAAGACCTGAATTCAAATCAGATCTCAGATACTTGCTAGATGTAAGGCTTTGGACCAGTCACTTAACCCTGTTTGCCTTAATCCACTGAAGAAAGAAATGTCAAACCACTCCAGTATCTTTGCCAAGAAAAATCCATAGACAGTATGGTCTACCAGAGTTGGCTGTGACTGAACAGCTAAACAACTACAAGTGAGGATGATTAAATCTGCTTAGCTCAGGAAAAGTAGGGGGTGGGAATCCCTTGAATAAGCTTTGGAGAAAGCCAGAGAAATCTGTATTGGACCACAGATGAAGAAGAGCACCACCTGGTGGGAAAATTTATAACAGGGAAATTTTCCCTGTTATAAAAGAAGATAATACAGCCAGTGGAGACTAATTGTCTACCAAAATGTCCCAGTGTGACATGGAGTATTGCCAAATAATAGCGGTACTCCCAGGCTGCTAAGGGATGTATTGAATAGAATTTGGGCCTGCAATCAGGAAGAGAAATTTAAATATAGTCTCAGATACTTATTAGTAATGTGACTTTGGACAAGCCACTTAATCCTGTTTGCCTCAGTTTTCTCATCTGTAAAATGGGCTAGAAAAGAAAATGGCACTCCAGTATCTCTGGCAAGAAAACCCCATATGGGGTAATAAGAGTCAGACATGAACTGAAACGACTGAACAATATCAATAGATACATCCCACCAGTGTCACAGAAATGAGAACTAAATTAGATCTAAAGAGAAGAGATGCTGAAGTAGTTAAAAAGACTTGAGGTAAGCATGATGGGGAATGAAAGTAGTCCTTTATCACATTCACTATCAAGAGTTAATTAAGTCATGCATTCATTCAACAGATATTTATTGAGTCCACTATATTCATAAAAATTGTCTTAGGCACTATGGGGAAGAAAGTAGGCTAATACATAGTCTATACTTAAGAGGCTTACAGAGTAATTAGAAAGCCAAGGCATCCCCACATGAAAGAAATCAAATAAAGTATAAGAATTAGGTGACCTTACCAAAAAATAATTCAAGAAAGCTTTTTAAGGCAGATGGTAGCTTTGTTACTGGGAAGGATTTGAAAGATTATCTCATCCTATCTACTTATATTACAGATGAGGAAACTTAGAGAAAATAAATTACTCTCCAACTTAAATAACCAGAAAGTGTCAGAACCTGAATTCAATCTTCTAAGTCCCAGTCTAGTTCTAATCCCAATACTGTCCAATGCCTATCTATTCCTTAATAGTAGAAGTAACAATGCTAGAAGGTCAAAATGGGAATGAACATCAGAATGATAATCCAACCCAGTTTCTACATTTGGAAAATTAAGAA
This sequence comes from Sarcophilus harrisii, assembly GCF_902635505.1. Taxonomy (NCBI): domain Eukaryota; kingdom Metazoa; phylum Chordata; class Mammalia; order Dasyuromorphia; family Dasyuridae; genus Sarcophilus; species Sarcophilus harrisii. The sequence goes on from NC_045426.1 coordinate 347,508,310, forward strand.
ACTGAGTCCCAGACAAGCACCAATAGAAGAAAGGGTAGAATAATTAGGGAACTGTTGCCCGTATTTGATTCAATTCAATTTAATTAAGTTGTACTTGTTAAATGAAAATAAGTCATCTAGTGATTATGGACTGAAATAGAATGATAGGGTAGATGATAGAAAGGAGGGACAGATGTGGTCATCAACAGGACAATTATTGGCTAACCAGCCGACACAAAGACACAAATTTTATTAATTATCCACCGCAAATTGGAAAAGTTTAAGAGCTAAGGCTCATTAAGAAATGAGGAGAGAGAGAGAGAGAGAGAGAGAGAGAGAGAGAGAGAGAGACAGAGAGAGACAGAGAGGAGACAAAGTAACAGAAGAGGAAGAAGAGACGAGTAGAGAAGAGAAAGAGGAAGAGAAGAAAAGAGAGTCCAGAAAAAATTTGGGAGATTATTTTTAGTATTCCAAATAATTAGAATCAGTATTTATCATGTACATGATGATGATGATATAAAGACAATTAGATACTAATTTAATGTTTACAAAGTTCTTTACTAGTGCATTTTACCTTCCTGACAACCCAGTGAGGTAGGTGCTATTATCAACTCAATTTACTTCTTATAAGTAGATGGACTAAGAGAAGAACCATGATTTGTCTACAGCCAGTAAGAGTCTGAGATAGAATTTGAGTAATCTAGGTTCTTGACATTAATTACAATGTTCCTTTTTTTAAACCTAAAGAAATTTATTTTAAATAATTTTGGTATACATATAGTTTTATCATTTATTAAATATGAAAACAAATCTACATACTAATGAGATGAATGTGCTAAATTTTTTTATGTAAAGAATTAAATCTTGTGGAATCTTTTTGCTATTACCCAATGTTTTCATGACACTCATATTCAGTTATGTGACCACACATGGCATCATAACCCATAGTTTGAGAAATTATGTTCTAATGGAGAATATCAAAACAGGTGGGGAGACTAACATCTAACACTCTGTACCAAGATAAAGTTGAAATGGGCTCAAGATTTAGCCATAGTGATACTCTAAGCAAATTTGAAAAATAAAGGATAATTTACCTCTCAGATTTGTGAAGGAAGGAATTTTTGGCCAAAGAAGGACTAGAGGACACTATGAAATGCAAAATGAATAATTTGATTATATTAAGTTAAAATTTTTTGTACAAACAAAATCTATGCTGACAATATTAGAAAGGAAGCAGAAAAATGGGGAAAATCCTTGGATTCTGATAAAGGCTTCATTTCTAAAATATTTTTTAAATTGACTCAAATTTATAAGAATACAAGTCATTTTCTGACTGATAAATGGTCAAAGGATATGAACAGACAATTTTCAGATGAATAAATTATAATCATTTCTAGTCATAGAAAAAATGCTCTAAATCACTTGTTGATCAGAAAAATGCTAATTAAGACAACTCTTAGATACTACACACCTCTCAGATTGGCTAAGATGACAGGAAAAGGTAATGATGAATGTTGAAGGGGATGTGGGAAAACTAAGATTATTCATATTGCAGGAGTTGTAATCTGATCTAACAATTCTGGATCTGGGGAGCAGTATGGAACTATTAAACTATGCATACCCTTTGATCCAGCAGTGTCTCTACTGGGCCATTATCCCAAAGAGAATATAAAAAGGGGAAAAGGACCCATATGTTCAATAAAATTTGTAGCAACCCTTTTTGTAGTGGCAAGAAACTAAAAACTGAGTGGATGCCCATAAGTTGGAGAATAGCTGAATAAGTTATGGTATATGAATGTTATGGAATATTATTGTTCTATAAGAAATAATCAACAGGATGATTTCAGAGAGGCCTGGAGAGACTTATGTGAAGTGATGCTAAGTGAAGTGACAAGAACCAAGAGAACATTGTACACAGAAACAACAAAATTACATGATCAATTCTGATGGATGTGGCTCTTTTCAACATTGAAGTGATTCGGGACAATTCCAATGGTCTTATGGTAGAGAGCCATCTTCATCCAGAAAGAGTACTGTGGGGACTGAATGTCACAACATAGTCTTTTCATCTTTTATGTTGTTGTTTGCTTTCTTTTTGTTTTCTTTCTCTTTTTTTCTCTTTTTTGATCTGATTTTTCTTGTGCAGCATGATAATTGTGGAAATATGTATAGAAGAACTGCACATGTTTGCCCTATATTGGATTTCTTACTGTCTAGGGGAGGAGATGGGGGGAAGGGAGAAAAATTCGGAACATAAGGTTTTGCAAGGGTGAATGATGAAAACTAGTTTACCTATATTTTGAAAATAAAAAGCTATTATTAAAAAGTGGGTGGGGTGGTGGTGGTGAGAGGGACATGTTAAAGAAGGAAGTCTGGAAAATCCACAGATAAGCCTGTGGAGCACTAGTTCTTTTTAAGCATTCTTGGTCTCAGGACTACTGAGGACCACCTCTACCAAAGATTTTGTTAATATGGATTTTATCTGTTGATATTCATTGTAATAGAAATATCATAGATATTTATTGTAATATTATAATAGAGTGTAAGTTCAATATTTTAATCTATTCTTTCATGCTTCCACTTTGAGGATATAGTCATGCCCTCAGTTTTCATATGTAAAAATCTAGTCTTCTCTACCATTCAAATAAAAACATTCTGAAGGAAAAGAACCATCCATTCTCTATCCTTGCTCCTTTCATTTCCCAAATCCCTTTCTAGCCAACTCAACTCTCACCCTTCCAGGTTCACTACTCCTTAACCACTGCTTTTGCTCTGCTGTGGAATCCAGTTTCTTTTTGTACAATCTTTCTAGATTCTTAGTCTTCCACTTAAAGATTTTTTCCCCTCCAATATGCTACATCTTATATTCTGCTTAAAGAACGAAGAAAAGTCAATACACTTTTTGTTTCCCATTATTACTCCTAGTCTATTATTCCCTCCACTTCAGACACTAGGATTTTGCAAGGAATTCTAAGAATATAGTATACTGAGAAGTTTCTTAGAATCAGATTTTTCCACTTCAGTAAATACAAATAAAAATCATAAGAAAAAGATAGGTGACAGAACCTGACACAGGTTTACTAGAGAGAGAAAAAAAGATGAAGACAAATTCATTGGATTCCCTGACTCTCCTCCTTCACAGCCTACTCACACTGATTATTGAAATTTTAGACACTGTTTTTTATAGTTAATCCTTTTGCAATTTCTGGAAGGGGAGGGTTTTTTCTCCTAGGGCAAGCAGAGAGCCTGTTTTTACTAGGGTGCTCCCAAGGCTTCTGATCTTTTTTCTTTGCTCTCATAAACTTAGTCCTTGTTGAGGTGCAATCTTAAGGACCCAAATTTTGGAATTAAACCTATGTTCAGTCCTGAGTTCAGTCCTGAGAAGGATGAAAGGGTGTGGATACTGAGGAGTAAAGGACCTAGAACACCAAAAAAAAAAAAAAAGTGAAAGAAGACCAGATATGTGCACTACTAATTAAAACTGACATACCACAGGATGAAACAGAAAACCAAGAGATGGACACATGGAGAAGCTAACCAAGTGCAAAATCTTTCTTCAGTATCCTGCTCATCAGTGTCCTAGTGGAGCTCTTTATAGCTATCTGAGAAAGGCAAGCCAATGAAATGAAAAGGCCAGTTGTAGAAAAGTGGGTGGACCTCAGGTGGCTGCTAAAGAGAGAGGATAAGACTCATTCCAGGTGGCCTCCTTCCAGCAGTGTCCCATTCAGCCACCTTCCTCTGAGGGCAACAAATCTTACCTTATCCTGAGGGTTTGAGAAGAATGAGAATAAGCATCAAGAGAAGGGAAAGTATTGGCAATAAGCATGTTGTCAGCAAAAAAAAAAAATCAAAAAATCAGTAAAAATAGAAGCTGATTGAGGAAAAGAAATTAGAATTGTCCATATTTCTGGACAAATACTTTCAAACAAAGGAAATTGTCAATATTTCCTGAGGAAGATGAAGATCTCATAACTAATTTTGTTTTTTGTTTGTTAGTTTGTTTGTTTTTGGGTTGTTTTTGGTTTTGTTTTTTATTTAATAGCCTTTTATTTACAGGTTATATGTATGGGTAACTTTACAGCATTAACAATTGCCAAACTTCTTGTTCCAATTTTTCACCTCTTACCCCCCACCCCCTCCCCCAGATGGCAGGATGACCAGTAGATGTTAAATATATTAAAATATAAATTAGATACACAATAAGTATACATGACCAAGCTGTTATTTTGCTGTACAAAAAGAATCAGACTCTGAAATATTGTACAATTAGCTTGTGAAGGAAATCAAAAATGCAGGTGGGCAAAAATATAGGGATTGGGAATTCAATGTAATGGTTTTTGGTCATCTCCCAGAGTTCTTTCTCTGGGTGTAGCAGGTTCAGTTCATTATTGCTCCACTAGAAATGATTTGGTTGATCTCATTGCTGAGGATGGCCAGGTCCATCAGAACTAGTCATCATGTAGTATTGTTGTTGATCTCCTGGTCCTGCTCATTTCACTCAGCATCAGTTCGTGTAAGTCTCTCCAGGACTTTCTGAAATCATCCTGTTGGTCATTTCTTACAGAACAATAATATTCCATAAGATTCATATACCACAATTTATTCAGCCATTCTCCAACTGATGGGCATCCACTCAGTTTCCAGTTTCTAGCCACTACGGAGAGGGCTGCCACAAACATTCGTGCACATACAGGTCCCTTTCCCTTCTTTCATAACTAATTTTGAAAGTTCTTCTGAAATGACAAAGAAGCAAGTTTAAAAACTTTCTGAATAACCAAATAAAGAAAGATAACAAAGAAATAAGGGTAATTAAGGAAGAAATTCACAAGCCTAACCAAAGAAGTCAGAACAATAACAAAAACAAAACAAAAAAAAAACAGAATTAGAATGAAATAAATGGAAGGGCAGAAGAAAAATGATGTAAAAAAATCTAGGATTCTGCCATCACTCAGAAAAACTTAGTTATCACAATCTTAAACTCCAAAGGTCTCTTCATACTTTCATACTGTCACACTCTCTCATTCTTACTGAACTTATTTTTGTCCTCACTCAACTTCTACTTAGTTTGACAATTTCCCATCCATCAGACACCTCTTGGCCTGCCTCCAAAATTATTTTAAGTTTATTTTGTATATCTGTTGTATTTACTTATTTATGTACCTGCCATATCCCCTAGAAGAAAACTTACTTAGAGTAGGGACTGTTTTGTTTAAAAATTTAAACTCCTACCTCTTGGCAGGTTATAAATGTTTAAAGAATACTTGAGAATCTTCTGTCCTGTGGTTTTAAAACTTTTAAGTCTCAGTACCCTTTTATATGCTTGAAGATTGAGGACCTCAGGGAGTTTTTGTGTATGTGGGTAGCTACTAACATTTACTATATTATAAAATTAATATACTTTTAAAAATATTTATTAACTTATTTGAAAATAATGTTACACATATTACATGTTAAAATAAATAACATTTTATAAAAAAGTAATTATATCTTTCAAAATAAAAAAAATTAGTGAGAACAGCATTGTTTCACATATTTTTAGAGTTTCCTCAGTCCTTGAGGACTTTTTTTCCTCCATCTCTTGAATATATGAATTTACTAAAGGCTTATCCTTGGCCACTTTTGTTTTTCTTTCACCTTTGCCAATCACATCCACTCTCATGGTGTTGATGATCAGACCTGATTTAACACCAACCTGACTGATGCTTTAGATACTGCATTGGAATGATATTTATAGACCATATAACAGTTAGCAACAAAAAAAAAGTTTACTCAACATAGGAGGAAAAGAATACTTTCAAGGACCTAGCACTGGTTCAATTGAGTGCAGCTTCCCTGGCTCTGTGATGGTCATATTATCCTACCATTTGAAATCCCATCAGCTGAGTCATTCCCATCATAGAATTAGTAACATGACAGGTTCAGAAGTTAGATTGCAAAAGGTAAGGAGTGAATTAGCAGTGAGGAAATGGACACAGCAAGTATAGTAGATTTAGAATAAAAAGGAGAAGAGTTTATTAAGATTTGAGAAGATGATGAGATCAAATGGATGTGTTTAACAGCTAGATATGTTTACTATATAAGAAGCAGTATGCTCCTATTAAGGAGTCAGGCAGTACTCATGCATCTTTGATTATTTCTGACTTGAAGATCCAACAGCAATATATAATGCAACATGCAGCTAGGGATGAACAACCTTTGGCAGTGTCTAGATCAAGGAGCAACTGTGATTATATGGACTAGGGCTGACCCTATGTGCTTTGCAGAGAGCAAGTAAAAGCTTAGTTGTGTATATAGGGTAAACTTATGAGGAGATCTATGGCTAGATCTGAAGCATATCTACAATTGTGTTCTATGATAAGAAGTAGTCAGTCATTCAGCAGTTCACATCAAATCTCACCTGTAGCTGGGTACTGGGCAAGATACAGAATCAAAAACAAGAGGAATCTGAGGGGCACTGACCACAGAGGAAGGTTTCAGATTCAGCTTTCAAATTAGCATTAAGTTGCATTCAAGGGATCAGAATAAGAAGCTCAAACCAAAAGGCCATTTGCATTTCTGTTTATCTGAAGCTACAGAGACTTTCCACTAGCTGAGAGTTGCTGACGTCAGCAACATTGTATTGAAGCCATAATCAAGAGCAAACCTACAGCTTTGTCATCCAGACCTAAATCTAGGTCAGGAACTTACAAAACTGTAATCAGGAAGTCAGCAAACAGACCACTCTCAATCAGAGAACTTAAGATTCATTACAAATTGCAAGTCCTATGAAGTTGCTCCTCCACCTGAGATCCTTGAAGAACCCTACTGCTCAATAGCTAGAGAAAGCATAGATAGGACTAAAGAGAATACAAAACAATGAATGCCCTGATATCATCCCCCCACCCCCCGAGAAAAGCAGAGTCCTCAAACTTTTTAAATAGGGGGCCAGTTCACTGTCCCTCAGAGTGTTGGAGGGTTGACTATAGTAAAAACAAAAACTTTTGTTTTGTGGGCCTTTAAATAAAGAAACTTCATAGCCCTGGGTGAGGGGGATAAACGTCCTCAGCTGCTGCATCTGGCCCAGGGGTCGTAGTTTGAAGACCCCTGGAAGAGGAAATATGGTTGGAAAAGTAAGCAAACAAAAACAGTCCCACCACAGAAAGTTGTTAGGATGTGATATGAGGTATGTCCAAGACTCAAACCCTGAAGTAGAAAATAAGTCTAAAATATCAACAAAGTCTCAAAAATATATCAGAATTCATAGAAGAAATGAAGAAATAATTTAATAATGTCTAAGATACTGCATATGAAATGAAAACACTAGAAGAAAGAATTGTAAAGAAATAAAGAGCTTTGGAGAGAAAAGAATTGATAACTTCATAAAAGAGTACAAAACCTTAGCTAACAGACTCTTTGGGAAAGCAGAATACAACAAACAGAACTTAATGATTCCATGAGATACCAATAAATTTTAAAATAAAGAAAGTAACAAAAAACAGAAGAAATTGTAAGGTACATTAAAAAAAACTAATCTGGAAAACTGATTAAGGAGAAATATTTTAAGAGTCATTGGATCTGAAAGTCATGATCAAAAAATAAGCTTGAACACAAGAAATCATTGAAGAATTGCCTGAATCCATTATAACCAGAGGGTAAAATGAAAATAAAAGAAAACCATGGGTCACTTATGAAAGAAGACCAAAAAATGAAAAATCTCAGAAACATCATAGCCAAATCCAGAACTTCCACTTTATAGACAAATTGCTGCCAGAAAGAAAGAGTTTACCCATCAATGAATCAAAGTCAGTATCACCCAGGAGCTTGGAATATGATATTCTTTTTTTAATAATATTTTTTTATTTTCAAAATATATGCAAAGATAATTTTTAACATTTATCCTTGCAAAACCTTTTATTCCAAATTTTTCTCCTTCCCTTCCCCCTCTGATTCCCTCATCTAGACAAGTAATCAGTAAGTCAATATAAGTTAAACATGTGCAATCTTCTATGCATAATTTCATATTTATCATGCTGTACAACAAAAATCAGATTGAAAAGAAAATAAATGAGAAAAAAGCAAGAAAACAACAACAAAAAGTGAAAATACTATCTTGTGATCCATATTCAGTCCCCACAATCACTTTTCTGGATGTAGATGGCTCTATTTGAAAGTGGCCTGCATCACTGCATTGTTGAAAAGAGCCACATTCTTCAGAGTTGATAATCACATATTCTTGTTACTTTGTACAGATATCTCTTGGTTCTACTCCACTTCATCAGTTCATGTAACTCTCTCCAGGCCTTTCTGAAATCATCCTGCTAATTGTTTCTTTTTTTATTAAAGCTTTTTATTTACAAAATATATGCATGGGTAATTTTTCAACACTGACCCTTGCAAAACCTTTTGTTCCAAATTTTCCTTTCCTTTTCCCCACTCCTCCTCTAGCTGGCAGGTAGTCCAATACATGTTATGTTAAATGTTAAAATATATGTTAAATCCAATATATGTATATATATTTATACAGTTACCTTGCTGCACAAAAAAAAAAATCAGATCAAGAAGGAAAAAAAAAACTTGAGAAATAAAACAAAATGCAAGCAAAGCACAACAGAGAAAATAAGAATGTTATGTTGTGGTCCATACTCAGTTCTCATGGTCCTCTCTCTGGGTGTAGATGGCTCTCTTTATCACTAAACAAGTGGCACTGGTTTCCATCTCATTTTTGAAGAGAGCCAAGTCCATCAGAACTGATCATTGTATAGTCTTATTGTTGCCATGTACAATAATCTCCTGGTTCTGCTTTTGTGTAAAAATATATTCAACTCATTAAGGAAACATCAGGGGAAAGAAGAAAAAGGATGATAAAGAGGACAGGTACAGAGAGAAAATAGTCTTAAGCAAAACAAACTAACTTCAAGGGATGTAACATGAAGATTTCAAAGGAAAGAAAGAAAAGGTAAGAGCCTGTGTTTGGGGTTTGGATGAAGGAAGAAAAAAAGAGATAAGAAAATAGAAGCAGATATTGCATCAAATATAGTGTACATAGTTGTCTTCTCTCTAAAAATTTTTTTAAATTATTAAAGAAAAGAAAAAGTATAAGAGAATCATAGTTGTAAATGTGAATGGGACAAATTCACCCATAAAATGAAAAGGATAGCAGAATGGATTAGAAAACAGAAGCCAACAATATATTGTTTAGAAGAAAAAAAACTAAGATACACAGAATTTAAAAGGAGACTACAGTAAAATACATAATGCTTCAATTGGAATTTAAAAAGCAGGAGTGATAATCATAATCTCAGACAAAGCAACAGTAAAAAAAAAAAAGACTTTATTAAAAGAGATAAGCAAAGAAATTGTTATGCTGAAAACTACCACAAAATGAATTAATATAATACTAAACATATATTTAAGAAATGTCATTACATCTAAATACTTAAGGTAAATGCTAAATGTGTTATAAAAAGAAAGAGGAAGTAAAATGATAATGTACCCCTTTCAGATGAAAAAAATCTAATCAACAAACAAGAAGGAAGTACCTGAATAGCATTTTTAAAAATAAAAACAATAGCTAGTAATAGCATAAATCTCATTTAATTTTCATAGGCATACTGGGAGACTGGTGCTATTATTATCTTCATTTTACAGATGAAGAAATAGAGATAGAGATATATTGACATGCCTAGAATGGCAAAGATAGTATCTAATGTGAGATTTGAACTCAGATCTTCTTGATTTCATGACCAGAACTCTATTCACTGAATAACCTAAATGCCTAAAAGTTAAATGTGAAAGATGTGTAGTGATTATTAATTGAGAACAGAAAGAAGTAAAAATATTTTGCAACTGTTCAGAGCATCATTACAAAAACTGCCTAGGATTTAGGGCATAAAAACTTTTCATAAATACTGAAAGTTATGATTTTTTAAAGAGCCTGGATAATATCTTTCAAGAAATTGTTAAAGAAAACTGTCCTGATATGCTAGAACCAGGAGGTAAAATAGTCATTAAAAGAATCCACTGATCACTTCCTGAAAGAGACTCCAAAATGAAACAAGGGATACTCTAGCTAAAATTCAGAATTATCAGTGCTAGAAGAAAAATCATCAAGTCAAGCAGCCAGAAAGAAATAATTCAAATATTGAGGAGCCACAATTGGAATTACCCAGGACCTAACAGCTTCCATATTAAGGGATTAGAGGACCTAGAATATGTTATACCAGAAGTCAAAGGCGCTTGGACTACAACCAAGATTAAATTACCTAGAAAAATTAAGCATTATCTTTCAGGGACAAAGATGGGCATTCAATGAAATATAAATGTCTAATGAAAACATCAGAGCTAAACAGAAAAATTAATCTTTAAATACAAGGTTCAAGAGAGGCATAAAAAGGTAAACCTGGAAAAAATAATTTTTAAAGGACTAAAATGTTTACAACCCTACATGGGAAGATGATACATGTAACTCTTGAAAACTATATCTTTTTCAGGGCAGTTAGAAGGGGTTCATCGAGGGTGTAGGTGTAAGTTGACTTTTAAATGATATTAAAAAGAAATTAGGGTAGAAAAAGGATTGTACTGGAAAAAGAAAAAAGAGAACACAAAAAAGAGAACCAAAAAAATGTATGTGATGATAAATTACATCACATAAAGAAACACAAAAGACCTATTACAGTTGAAGGAAATGGGGGGAGGGAAATGAGCATTGTTTGAACCTTAATCTCATTGGATTTCACTCAAAGAGGGAATATCATATATACCTTGTTTGGTATAGAAATTTGTCTCCTAATGGGAAATAGAAGACAAAGGGGAAGAAGAAAGGGGGAGGCTACTAGAAGGGAATGTAAAAGTAGAAGGGGAGTGAAATAAGAAAAGAGGGTTGAAAAAAGGAGGACAGATTGAGGGTGATGATAGTCAGAAGTAAAACACAAGTGAGAAAGGAAAAGGTTAAAGGAGAGAGAAAAATATAACCTGGGAAAAATAGGATGGTAGGAAATACAGACTTAATCATTTTAACTGTGAATGTGAATGCAATGAACTTTCCCACAAAACAGAAGCAGATAACAGAGTGAATTAAAAGCCTGAAACCTAAAATATATTGTTTACAAGAAACACATTTGAAGCAGAGAGGACATACAGAGTAAAGATAAAAGGTTGGAGCAGAATATATTATGCTTCAGCTGAAATAAAAAAAGGGGGGGGGGGCGGGATAGTGATCCTGATCTCAGTTCAACTAAAATCAAAATAGATCTAGTTAAAAGAAATAAGGAAGGAAAGTACATCTTGCTAAAGGGTACTATAAATAATGAAGTTATATAAAAATTAAACATATATGGAGCAAATAGTATAGCACCCAAATTCTTAGAGAAGTTAAATGAGTTGCAAGAAGAAATAAATAGCAAAACTATATTGTGGGGATTTCAACATCCCTCTATCAGAACTAGATAAATCCAACCAACTATTAAATAAACAAGAAAGAAGTCAAGTAGGTGAATAGAATTTTAGAAAAGTTAGGTATGATAGAACTTTAAAGACAATTGAATGGGGACAGAAAGAAATATACATTTTTCTAAGTGGCGTCTGACATCAACAAAAATTGACCATGTATTAAGGCATAAAAACTTCACAATAAAATACAGAAAGGCAGAAATAATAAGTACATCCTTTTCAGATCATGAGTAATAAAAATTATGTTTTATAAAGGATCATGGAAAAATAGACAAAAGTTAATTGAAAACCAAATCTAATCCTAAATAATCTAATAATAAGTGGATCAAACAATATTTCAAAGAAATAATCAATAATTTCATCCAAGAGAATAACAATAATGACACAACAAACCAAAACTTATGGGATATAGCCAAAGCAGTTCCTAAGAGAAACTTTACCTCACTGGATGCTTACATGAATAAAAGAGAGAAAGAGAAAATCAATTAATTGGGTATAAAATAAAAAAGCTAGGAAAAAAACAATTAAAGACCCCAATAAAACCCCAAATTAGGAATTCTGAAAATCAAAGAAGAGATTAATACATGGAAAGTTAGAAAAATATTGAACTAATAAAGAAAACTGAATTAGTATATGAAAAAAACAACAAAATAGATAAACCAGTAGTTAATTAATTAGAAAAAGGAAATAAGAAATAAAATTACCAGGATCAAAAATGAAAAGGGTGAATGAATAAAGAGAAAATTAAAACAATAATTAGGAGCTATTTTGCCCAATTGTATGTAAATTCAATAATGTAAGTGAAGTAGATGAATACTTACAAAAAACATAGATTGCCCTGATTAACGAATGAGGAAATAAAATGCTTAAATAATCCCATTTTAGAAAAAAGAAATTGAACAAGACATTAACGAATTCCCTAAGAAAAAAATTACCAGTCAGATGCATTTACAAGTGAATTTTATCAAACAGTTAAAGAAAAATTAGTTCAATACTATAAACTATTTGGAAAAATAGGAGAAGAAGGAGTCCTACCAAACTCCTTTTATGACACAGAAATGGTACTGATACCTAAACCAAAAAGAAACAAAACAGAAACAGAAAGTTATGGATAAATTTCCCTAATGAATATTGATGCAAAAATCTCAAATAAAATATTAGCAAAGAAATTACAGCAAGTTATCACCAGGATAATATACTATGACCAAGTGAGATTTATCCCAGGAATTCAAAGCTGGTCAAATATCAGGAAAGCAATTACCATAATTGACCATATCAATTACAAAGCTAACAGAAATCAAAAAGCATTTGACAAAACACAACACTCATTCCAATTTTTAAAAAAACACTAGAAAGTATAGGAAGAAATGGAATTTTCCATAAAATGGTAAGAAACATCTATCTAAAACCATCATCAAGTATTATATGTAATGGGGATAAATTAGAAGCATTCCCAATAAGATCAGGGCTGAAACAAGTTGCTCATTATCACTAGTATTATTCAGTAATGTGCTAGAAATTTTAGTTTTCACAATAAGAGAAGAAAAAGAAATTGAAGGAATTGGAGTAGGTAATGAGGAAACAAAATTATCACTCTTTGAAGATGATAAGATGAATTATTTAGAAAATTCTAGAGAATCAACAAAAAAAAAACTACTTGAAACAATGAACAAATTTAGTAAAGTTGAAAGATATAAAATAAACCCACATAAATTACTGGCATTTCTATATGTTACCAACTAAGCCCAGGAACAAGAAGTAGAAAAAAGAAATACCATTTAAAATAATTATAGATAATATGAAATATTCAAAAATCTACTTGCCAAGACAAAGCAGGAACTATATAAACACAATTACAAAACACTTTTCACAGAAATAAACTTAGATCTAAACAATTGGAAGAATACCAAATGCTTGTGGATAGACTGAGCTAATAAAAAATGGCAATTCTACCTAAATTGATTTATTTATTCAATGCCATAACATCAAACTGCCAAGAAATTACTTTATAGAGCTAGAAAAAATAATAATAAAATACATCTGGAAGAACAAAAGGTCAAGAATTTCAAGGGAATTAATGAAAAAAATAGCAAAGGAAAACGGCCCAGCCACACCAGACCTAAAACTTTATTATAAAGCAGTAGTCATCAAAATCATTTGGTACTGACTAAGAAATAAAGTCGTTGATGAGTGAAATAGGTTAGTTTCATGAGACACAATAGTCAGTGACTAGTAATCTAGTGTTTAACAAACACAAAGACTAGTTTCAGGGATGAAAACTCATTTTTGAACAAAATTGATGGGAAAACTGGAAAGTTATGTGGAGAAACTAGGCATTGACTGACATCTAACACTCTATACCAAGACAAGGTCAAAATGGGTTCATGATTTAGACATAAAGGGTGATAATACAAGCAAATTAAGAAAACAAGGAGGAGACTACTTGTCAGATCTGTGGAGAAAGGAAGGGTTTATGGTCAGAGAAGAACTAAAGAACATTGTGAAATGCAAAATAAATAATTTTGATCACATTAAATTAAAAAGGTTCTGTGCAAACAAAGTCATTGCAACCAAGATTAGAAGGGAAGAAGAAAGATGGGAATAAATTTTACAGGTAGTGTTTCTAATTAAGGCTCATTTCTTTTTTTTTTCCAATACATGTATATATAGTTATACAATCATCCTTCTGCATAAGAAAAATCAGACCAAAAAGGAAAAAAAATGAGAAAGAAAACAAAAGGCAAGCAAACAACAACAAAAAGAGTGAAAACATTATGTTGTGATTCACCCTCAGTTCCCTCAGTCTTCTCCATGGCTCTCCTCATCACAAGATCATTGGAACTAGAAAGGTCTCATTTCTAAAATATATAAAGAATCAACTAAAATTTATAAGAATACAAGCCATTCTCCAATTTATAAATGGTCAAAGGATATGAACAGACAAAAAGATGAAGAAATTAAAGCCATTTCTAGTCATATGAAAAAATGCTCTAAATCACTATTGATTAGAGAAATGCACATTAAGACAACACTTTTGGTACCACTTCACACTTCTCAGATTGGTTAAGATGACAGGAAAAAATAAATGTTGGAGGGGATGTGGGAAAACTGGGACATTAATGCATTTGGTGGAGTTGCTGAAGTTGGAGCTATGCCCAAAAGGTTATCAAACTATGAATACTCTGATCCAGCAGTTTCTCTATTGAGTTTATATACCAAAGAGATCATAAAAGAGAGAAAAGGACCCACCAATGCAAATATATTTGTAACAGCCCTTTATGTAGAAACAAAGAATTGGAAATTGAGCGGAAGCCCATCAGTTGTGGAATGGCTGAATAAGTTATAATATATTAATATAATGGAATATTATTGAACTATAAGAAATGATGAGCAGGCTGATTTCAGAAAAGTCTGGAAAGATATACATGAACTTATGCTAAGTGAGCAGAACTAAGAGAATATTGCACACAATTACAACAAGATTATGTGAAGATCAACCAAAATAGACTTGGCTCTTTTTAACAATGAAGTGATATAAGGCAATTCCAATAATGGCATTCTCATCCAAAGAGAAAACTATAGAGACTGAATGTGGATCAAAGCACACTATTTTCAATTTTTGTTTTTTTCTTTTTCTTTCTCTTGGTTTTCCTCCCTTTTTGATTGGATTTTTCTTGTGCAACATGACAAATATGGAAAGAATTTAGAACTGCATGTGTTTAACCTATATTGGATTGCATGCTGTCTTGGTGAGGAAGGTGGGAAAGGGAGAAAGAAAAAAATATTTTTGGAACACAGGTTTTGCAAAGGTAAATACTGAAAACTATCTTTGCATGCATTTAGAAAATAATATATTATTAAATGCAAAAAATAAAACCTTTTACAAATGAAGAAAGCATGGTCAAAGAACAAATCATAGAAATAATAATTTAATTTACACAGTCAACCACAGTGAGACAACATGTGTTGACACAAAACTTGTGGTTTTTAGCCAAAGCAATCTTTTAAAAAAAATTATATATAATATATATATAAACATTTTTCATTAACAAAAAAGAGAAAGAATAGGTCAGTAAATTGATAATATAATTTGAATATACAGAAAACCAATCAATTAAAAACCCAATTAAACACCAAAATATAAAAATGGGGGAGAGGAAGAACAAATCAATAAAAGATAAACAATTAGCTAATGTCTAACAAAAAAGAAAGTAAAACCAAATTATCGATATCAAAAATGAAAAATAACATTCATCACAAATTGTGAAAAAAAAGAAAATTACTATAAATTATTTTGCTCAATTATTTGCCAAAAATGATAATTTATCTTTTTGTAAATTATTTTTTAGGGGGCAGGTCTAGGCAATTGAGGTTAAATGACTTGCTTAGATTCACACAGCTAGTAACTGTTAAGTGCCTGAGATCACTTTACTGCATCATCTAGCTATCCCCCAAAATGATAATTTAAATAAAACAGATTAACATTTACAAAAATACAAAATGCCCAGGATAATAAAACAAAAGACAGAAAATTTAAATAACCTAATCTTAGAGAACCATAAACCCAAATTAAAATTAATTTAATTAATAACCAGTAAAATGAAGAATATAAAATAAATTCATGTTAAACATTGGCCTTTTTGTAGCTTACCAACAAAAAAAAACAGGAAGAAATAGAAAATTCCACTTAAAATACATATAGAAAATATTAGTCAGGTATCTGTTTACCAAGTCACAAAAAGGAACTAAAGAAATACAACTACAAATATTGCTTACAGAAATAAAAACAGAACTAAATAATAGCATAAATAATAATATTAACAAACTCATTTTTATAAAATTTTGGAAACCACATTACAATTATTTTATTTTATGTTCACAATCTTTGAAGGAAGATGTAATTGTTATCTAAATTTTATGAATGAAGAAACTGAGACAGATAAAAATTCAAAAATTGTCCAGACTCACACAGCTAGTAAGTGTCTAAAACTAGATTTAAACTCATAGTTTCTAGACTCCAGCACTCTATCATGATTGTACTACTTAGCTGTCCTTATAGTATTAATCATTTATGGGTAGGCTAAGCTAAAATAATATTGCCTTTTTAAAAATTTGCTTTCAGTGCCATACCAATCAAATTACTAAGGGATTACTCTGTAGAGCTAGAAAACTCATCTAGAAGACAAAATGTTAAAAATCTCAAAGGAAATCATGAAAAAAGGGAGAAGGAATGAGGCAAATCTCAAAATATATTACAAAGAAGTAAACATCAAAATTATTTGGTACTGACAGTAGAAAATATTAAATATTATATATATATATATATATATATATATATATACACACACAAATACAGTATCCTAGTATTCAATAACTACAAAGACTCCAACCTCTGGCATAAGGACTCATTATTTGATTGTTCATTCTTCCAAACCTACTTCCTAACCTCAGACTTCATGTTAGAGCCAAGCTTTGTGCACTTTTGGAGGAAGTATCTGGAATGATTCTGCTGCTACTTTTTTGGTGTGCTGAGTGCTGTATTATTCTAGGCTCTCAAGGACAACTCACACTGAGTACCAGCAAGCTTTCAATACTCCAAAAGTGGTCTGATCTAGAGTAAAATCTGACCACTACCCCCCTGATCTGAGCTCTGCAAGTGCCTAATACATGTTTGGGTCTGAACAATAAGCCTTTACGTTTGTCTGTGTGGCGTTTCAGGGTGCTGCTGCCCGTTGGGAAGCCCTGCTGGTTCAAAATGATAGAACTTCATACTTCTTTTTGGTAGGGAACTTCTGCACTAATTTTTTCTCTGCAAGCTTCATACTGGCCTAAAGTCTAGAAATGAGACCCTGCTCCTGTTCCTGGAGCCTGAGCCAGGGCAGCCACTTGCTTCAGAATTTGTTCCTTGCTAAATAGGCATCCAGGATTCATGACCACACATTATCCTGAAATGCTACACTTAAGTATAGGTCCCCTTCTTAGTCTGCCTTGGACCTAGAACTGGATAGTAAATGGCAGAGTTTCTGGTTGCCACCTGTTCCTGTATCCTATATCATAGGATAATAATAAAATGGAATGTAATCTATGCCCATCTGGGACTTATTTTGGCCTGGGACACAGCCTCTTTCTGGTTACAGCTACTCCTAATCAGATCCTATCCCCAGTATGTGGGGGGTTGTTTTGTTTTTTTTTATTAAAGCTTTTTTTTCCCAAAACATATGCATAGATAATTTTTTCAACATTCGCCCTTGCAAAACCTTGTGTTACAAAATTTTTCTCCCTTCCTTCACCCCATCCTCTCCCCTAGACAGAAAGTAATACAATATATGTTAAACATGTACAACTCTTCTGTACATGTTTCCATAATTATGCTGCACAAGAAAAATCAAATCAAAAAGAAAAAAAATGAGAAAGAAAACAAAATGTAAATAAATTACAACAAAAAAGTGAAAATGCTATGTTGTTATCCATACTCAATCCCCACAATCCTCTCTCTGGGTGCATGATTCTCTTCATCACAAAACCATTGGAATTGGCCTGAATCAGCTCTCTGTTGAAAAGATCCACATCTGTCAAAAATTGATCAACTTTTAATCTTGCTGTTGCTGTGTACAATGATTTCCTGGTTCTACTCACTTCACTCAGCATTAGTTCATGTAAGTCTCTCCAGGTTTTTCTGAAATCATCCTTCTGATTATTTCCTATAGAACTATAATATTCCATAACATTCATATGCCATAACTTATTCAACCATTCCCCAAATGATGGGCATCCACTCAGTTTCCAGTTTTTTGCCAGTACAAAAAGGGCCACTACAAACATTTTTGCCTATGTGGGTCCTTTTCCCTTTTTATGATCTCTTTGGAATGCAGGCCTGGCAGATACATTGCGGGATCAAAGGGTATGCACAGTTTGATACCTCTTCGAGTATTGTTCCATATTGCTCTCCAGAATCCATCCCTGTATGGACAGGTCTCTCTGATTTCCTATGTCAACCTCAGCCAGCAAAATTACTCACTCTGGGGTTTTTCTCGGATTTCCCAATCAGGATTAATATGTTTTTCTATATCTCTTGGAAGTAGTTTTGTTTCTGAGTGAGAGCTCAATGTACTTTCTCCTTGCTCTTTCTCCAAATTCTTGCACCTCACTATTTGACAAAAATTGCTGGGAAATTTGGAAAGCAATTTAGCAAAAGTTAGATTTATACTTAACATCTTACATCATATTCCAAGATTAGAACCAAATTGACACACAATTTATAATATAAAAGATTTCATCATAAATTAATTATAGGAACAAGGAAGAAATTTCTCATCAAATATATGGATGGTGAAAATGCTTGAAATCATCTAAGTGCTAAAGAAGAATACTGGAAATAAAATTGGTAATTCTGATTGCATAAAATTAAAAAGTTTAGTATAGAGTATCCCAACAATACTAATACCATTATTATATCCCATAGAAATCAAATAAATCTATCAATTGTTTATTTACAATTTATTCTATATACAGCTTGATTATACATAGTTTTTGTATATTGGCTCCTTCATTAGATTGTGAACTCTTTAAGAGCAGGGATTGTCTTCTATTTTTTATTATATTCCTCATGTTTAGCATAGTACCTGATACATAGTAGATGCTTAATAAACATTTATCAGCTAACTGGGGAAGAGGAAAAGTATTCTTGTACAAAAAAGTATTTATAGTCATTCTTTGTAGTGATGTAGAATTGGAAGTCAAAGGAGGGCCCAATTGGAGAATGGATAAACAAATTATGGCACATAAAAGTATAGGAATATACTTTTATTATATGAATATCTAGATCATCACTGTGCGTTAAGAAATGAGAAAAGGTTTCAGAGAAACCTGAAAACCCCTTATGAACCAGTGAAGACAAACCCAGAAAATAATTCGTACAATAACAACATTTAGACGCAAACAACTTAGAAAGACTTAAAGCAATGCAGTGATCTACAGAGTCATAATAACAGAGATGGACTAGACTGCTTCCACCAGACAGGGAGACAACAGAATCAAGACTTAGAAAAGAAAAACATTTTTGGGAATATACAATATTGGGGTTTATTTTGCTTGACTATTCAGACTTGTTATAAGAATTTTGTTTTCTCCATGAATTGGGGGGAAGGATATAAGAGGAAGAGAAAAAATGCTTGGAATTGAAAATAACTGAAAATAGAATAATTTGTTGGAGAATACAAAATTCTCATTAGTCAGGAGATATCTGAACTTTTTAGTATTGCTGAGAAAATGTCAGTCTGATGGGAATTATCATTTTCTTCTTGAAAGGGAGCTTCTAGCTCACACAATATAGGCTAACACTTTATGTTTAAATGTGATTGTAGATTAAAAGAACTCATCAGTGTTTCATCAGGTCTGGAGCAAAAGATGAAAAGATTTGCCCAACATGAATCTTCTTAGCAGATTTTCCCAGCTATGAGAATCAGAAGAAAAGCAGTTAGTGAAGCTGCAGCAAATATTCCTGAATGGATCAATGACAAGGCCTACCCAGTCTAAAGTAATGAGTTGCCTAGAGCAAATGTTTTTTTTTTCCTTTTCCATGTGTATTTTTTCCAGGTTTCTGTAAGTATGTACCCACTGTCCCCCTCAGATGACGATTACATTGGTGGACAAGTGTTATTGTGTTATATTGATCATTCTTGTACTTATTTGTATTGAGTAACTGTGATATATTATTTTATTTTTTATCTTATTAAGTAAATGTTCAAAAGGAAAAGAAAGAAAGGAAAGGAAAGGAAGGGAGAGAGGGAGGGAGAGAGGAAGTTAACATAGTTTGGGAAAAAATAAAACAGATTCATAAATGTTAACAGAATATTTCTGTTGAAACTAAAGGTAGTATAAACTTTAAGTAACACTGAAACATTTCTTGTTTTCTTCTATCTTTTTTTCTTTTTCAACTGTATAACTGCTTTTTAACTTGATTAACTCTGAGGGGAAACTGCTCTGGAAAATTGTAACTTATTAGCTACAAATTGTTAAGAGTTGTCTCCATTTACCAAAAATTGGTCTGAGACTTAGCTTCTTTTTCTTTGAATATCTACCTTTAACTTAATCTCTGAGCAGAAAGAGGTGCCCAAAGCTTTGATAAAAAGTTAAGTCTTGGTCCTCATTGGAATTAAGAGTCATGGTCTTCAGGGACAAATCCCATTGCTCTATTCCAAGCTATGCAATAGAGGCAGTGAAACACAAACATAAACATTCTTGGAGTGATGCTGGAAAGACTATAATGTACCACACAAGCTGCTCTTCTAATTTTCAAATCTGGTATGCATTCATCACTCAAAACTAACAATACATGTGTGCCAAAATCTACATTGTTTTTTATGCTGATTTATACTGTGGTTTTGGGGGAGAGGATAGGGGAAAGATGGGGGGAGGCGAGACAACCTGAGTGACAGAGAAAAATAGAAAGCACACACTCTTAAAATTTTATACTATATGTTTAATTCAAATGCAATGTTCCCTCTGACTCAGTAGAAATCTGATTATTTCAAGCTGTCTTAGTCAAAGTATAGTAGCATTATCATAAGCACATTACTGTAAGGTTCAACATGGAAGGAAAGAATTAAAGGGACCACACGGTCAACATAATGTAACTCATTGACCAGCTTGATTCTCCAACACATTTGAAGCCATACAGACCAGATCCCAACCTGGAAGCTTGACTAAGTTGAAGGAAGACTCTAAAATTATACCTGGGGTATACCCAAATATGAATGACAAGATCCCAAAATACTACATAGGAGTATATTGTAAAATATATAGTTATTGGGTATTTTGGCTTCATTTTACCCATCACAGAAAATATACATCATAGAAAATGCCACAGTAAAGGGTAGGATAAAGTACCCAAATAGCTCATTAGTTCTCCCAAAAGAAAGAAACAAAACTTGAGATTGCTTTTAGGACAACTCTTTGTCATTGTAATGAATAATTCTATCATATGGGGTCATCTACAGCCTCTTTGTGATTTGGACTACCATCCTGTGTTTTGGACTCCTACTCCAAAAGATAAATATTCTTTTTTAAAAATATATTGAAATACATGTGAGATCCAATATGTGTATACATATTTATACAGTTATCTGGTTGCTCAAGAAAAATCAGATCAAGAAGGAAGAAAAAGAAAAACTGAGGGAAAAAATGCAAGCAAATAACAACATAAAGTGAGAATGTTGTTTTTGACCCTCTGTTTTCATGGTTCTCTCTCTGGGGGATAGATGGTTCTCTTCATCAATGCACAAGTGGTTTGAATCATTTCAATGTTTAAGAGAATCATGTCCATCAGAATTGATCATCATATAGTCTTGTTGTTGCCATGTCTAATGATCTCTTGATTCTGCTCATTTCACCTTGCATCAGTTCATGTAGGTCTCTCCAAGCTTCTCTGAAATCATCCTGCTGGTCATTTCTTACAGAACAATAGTATTCCATAGCACTCATATACCATAATTTATTCAGCCATTCTCCAATTGATGGAATCCATTCAGTTTTCAGTTTCTTGCCACTACAAAGAGGACTGCCACAAACATTTTTGCACATATGGGTCCCTTTCCCTCTTTTAAGATCTCTAGGATATAATCCCAATAGAAATACTGCTGAATCAAAGGGTATGCACAGTTTCATAACTTTTGAGCATAGTTCCAAACTGCTCTTCAGAATGGTTGGATCCAGTCACAGTTCCACCAATAATGTATCAGTAACCCAGTTTTCCCACATCCCCTCCAACACTCGTCTTTTATCTTTTCTTGTCATCTTAGCCAATCTGGCAGGTGTGTAGTGATATCTCAGAGTTGTCTTAATTTGCATTTCTCTGATCAATAGTGATTTGTAGCACTTTTTCATGTGGCTACAAATAGTTTTAATTTCTTCATCTGAAAACTATCTGTTCATATTCTTTCACCATTTATCAATTGGAGAATGGCTTGAAGTATTATAAATTTGAGTCAGTTCTCTATATGTTTTAGAAATGAGGCCTTTATCAAATTCTTGGGGTGTAAAAATGTTTTCCCAGTTTATTGCTTCCCTTCTAATCTTGTCTGTATTAGTTTTGTTTGTACAAAAACCTTTTAACTTAATATAATCAACATTATTTATTTTATGATCAATAATGATCTCTTCTTCTTTAGTCACAAATTCCTTCCTTTTCCACAAATCTGAGGGGTAAACTATTCTATGTTCTTCTAATTTGTTTATAGTACCATTCTTTATGTCTAGATCATGAGCCCATTTTGATCTTATCTTGGTGTATGGTGTTAGGTGTGGGTCTATGCCTACTTTCTGCCATACTAGTTTCCAATTTTCCCAGCAGTTTTTGTCAAATAGTGAATTCTTATCCCAAATGGTGGGGCCAAAAGATAAATATTCTTTG
This sequence comes from Sarcophilus harrisii, assembly GCF_902635505.1. Classification (NCBI taxonomy): domain Eukaryota; kingdom Metazoa; phylum Chordata; class Mammalia; order Dasyuromorphia; family Dasyuridae; genus Sarcophilus; species Sarcophilus harrisii. The sequence goes on from NC_045426.1 coordinate 347,531,126, forward strand.
GCATTTGTGGAATAAGTAGGATCTTTACAATTTTGTAGGATCTTTACAATTTCAGTAACTCTGCCTTCTAGAATAACATATTCTAAGCTCTTCTTTTCTTTATGGCATGGCTGCCAAATCCTGAGTATGGCTCCTCTATACTTAAATTTTTTCTTTCTTTCTGGCTCCTTGCAATATTTTTTTTCTTTGTCCTGGAAACCCTGCATTTGGGTTTTAAAGTTTCTGAGACTTTTCATCTTTCAGGAAGGGACCAATGAATTCTTTATTTTTCCACTTTAACTTCTGGTTCAAAGAGATCTAGAAGTTTTCTTTTAAAACGCCATCCTATTTCAAATCTATAGCTCCATTTCAGAAGATAGTACAAGTGTTCTTAAACTTTTTTTTCTTTAATCTGTTCCAAGGTGAGTTGTTTTTGCTATGAGATTCCTTGCATTTTCTTCTGTATTAAGCTTTTTAACTTTGTTTTAATATTCCTTGTTTCTCCATGGAGTCATTGAGCTCTACTTGGTGCATTCTCATTTTCAAGATGTTTATTGCTTATTCAAGATGTATTATTGTTGGGGAAAGGTTCTGTACCTTTTGTGCCAAACTGTTAATTTCCTTTCTAATTCTTTCTTTCATAGCTCTCACTTTTTCTCCTTGCTTTTCTAACTTCAAGCACTCTCATTTCACTTACAGATGCATTTTTAACCTTTCTTTTTTAACTCTTCCTTATCTCTCTCAGGAATGCTAGTTGATTTTTTTGCCACTAAATTTCCTTTAGAAGAGCTCATATTCCAGATGCCTTCCATCATACTTCTCTAATACTTGCTCTAAGGCTCCCTTGGGTACCTCTAACTTATTAGCATCATAATTCTACTTACTGGGGCTTCCTAGAAGGTGATTTCTTAATTTGGAGTGCTTGATTATCTGTTATTCTGAATTTTTCATATTTTATCTCTATCTAGATTGTAAACTTCTCAAAGACACTGGTTTCTTTTGTTGCTCTCATTAGCTCACCTAGGAGAACTAATACTTGTTGATTGTTTTGTTCTTTGGATTCAACTATATATACAAAGTTCTTTCCTATTGCTTAAAGAAAGCATCTGTCTGCTATGTAGAATTAATTCTGTTCAACTAATATGAATATATAAGCCTGACAGGCTTCAAAGGCACACAAAGAAAAATAAAGAAATGCATTTTTCATCAATTTTTCATGTTAAGAGCCAACCTGCTATAGTGGAAAGAAGAATGGACTTGAAATCAGAGATGAGTTCAAATCCTCTTTCTGTCACTATGTCACTTTGGGTGAGTCCCTAAACTCTCTGTGACTTGTTTTCCTTAACTATAAAATGAATGAGCAGGAGGTACCTGGAAAGCCCCTTTCAGTTCTAAATTCATGATCCATTGAGACACACGTGTCATAAATAAGAATGCATCTATTTTGCTCAATCTTAGCAATTTGTTTGCCTGTCTAAATTTGTGAGGCATTTATCAAGTTATTTTATGCTCAATCTTGCACTCTCAGAATTAGACAAGTCAAACCACAAAACAAATAAGAAAGAAATTAAAGAAGTAAATAGAATATTAGAAAAATTAGGTATGTTAGATCTTTGGAGAAAATTGAATGGAGATAGAAAGGAATATACTTTCTTCTCAGCAGTTCATGGAACCTATTCAAAAATTGACCATATATTAGGACATAAAGACCTCAAAATTAAATGCAAGAAAGCAGAAATAGTAAATGCTTTCTTTTCAGATCATGATGCAATAAAAACTACATTCAACAAAAAGTTAGGTAAATAGACCAAAAAGTAATTGGAAACTAAACAATCTCATCTTAAAGAATGATTGGGTGAAGCAGCAAATTATAGATACAATTAATAATTTCACTCAAGATAATGACAATGATGAGACGTCATACCAAAATTTGTGGGATGCAGCCAAAGCAGTAATAAGAGGGAATTTTATATCCTTAGAGGCTTACTTGAATAAAACAGAGAAAGAAAAGATTAATAAATTGGACTTGCAAGTAAAAAAACTAAAAAAAAGACCACATTAAAAACCCCCAATCAAAAATTAAAAGGAGAAATTAAAAATATTGAAAGTAAAAAAAACTATTGAACTAATTAATAAAACTAAGAGTTGGTTCTATGAAAAAGCCAATAAAATAGATAAGCCTTTGGTAAA